>NW_006431988.1:0-678 GCF_000325575.1 Pteropus alecto | reverse complement strand
TCAAAGATTTAACACCTGTTCTCCTCAAACTCTTCTCCAGAAAATTGAAGAGGAGGTTATACTTCCCAATTCTTTTTATGAGGCCAATATTACCCTGATACTAAAACCAGGTAAAGACAACACAAAAAAAGTAAACTACAGAGCAATATCTCTCATGAACAAAAATGCAAAAATCCTAAATAAGATACTAGCGAACCAAATATAGTAATATATTCAAAAGATTATATACCACCATCAAGTGGGCTTTATCCCAGAGGCACAAGGATAGTTCAACATATGCAAATCGATTAATGTAATACACCATATAAACAAATTAAAAATAAGAATCATATGATCATATCAATAGATGCAGAAAAAGTCTTCAACAAGATACAGCATCGATTTATGATCAAAACACTTAACAAAATTGGTATAGAAGGAAAGTATCTTAACATATTAAAGGGCATTTATGATATACCCTCAGCCAACATTATACTTAATGGTGAAAAACTAAAAACTTTCCCTCTAGGATCATGAACAAGGCAAGGCTGTTATTCAATATAATGTTGGAGGTCCTAGTGAGTACAATCAGACAAGAGAAAAATATAAAAGGCATCCGAATCGGAAACAAAGAATTCAAACTGTCACTATTTGCTAGATGATGTGATTCTCTATATAGAAAAACCTAAAGACTCCACA
>NW_006431987.1:0-593 GCF_000325575.1 Pteropus alecto | reverse complement strand
GACCTCCCATCCCTCAACATCCATACTAATAAGAAAGGATTCATAGATCTTAGAAAAGAGTTAGGCAGGAAAGTTAGAGAGGGAGTGCCAGGTCCCCTGCAAAACACTGATGTCATCCTATTCTAGAAAGAGTCTGCCCCAGTCCACCCACAAATAAGCAAGCCAAAAGACATTTTGAGGCTAAAATTAACTCATACAAGGAAACAAATAAACAGAAAATTAGGCACTAGTTTAAGCCAGTCCCTTGCACCTGTGCAATGAAGACCCTAACAACCTTCAACTCACCTGAGCCTCATTGTATCATCATTATAATATAATGCATATGCTCAGAAGTTCATTAATATCATCATAACAGACTGAATTCTGGGACCAAACATGTGCAGAAAGCAAAAGATGAATCACTGAGTTCTGTCAATCTTAGCTGTCCATCAAGAAAGCCCACTCCTCTAAGAAAAGTAACCACTCAAAGCAAATAGGGATTAAAAACCCCAAAGACTTTGTTACTGTGCCCTTGCGCATGAGCCACCCTTTTCTTGCTTGGCTGCTTCCACGTTTGGAAGTGTACTGTTGCTTTACTTTCCCTTCCAATAAAG
>NW_006431986.1:0-1170 GCF_000325575.1 Pteropus alecto | reverse complement strand
ATTAGCATGCTTTGTTGAATACACACACACACACACACACACACAACCTGTTAGTAGGCATGTGTATCGAAAAGAACTCTCAGAATTCCTTATGGACTTTGTTTTATTCTGCTCTTTGGAGCCATTCCAGGGCTGGAGTAGGAAGCACATAGGCTTTCTAGCCATTAGGGCCCAGACTGAGATTCTGGCCCCATCTGCTAATGAGGTAGCCTTGGACATAATACTTGACCTCTCTGTGCTTCACTATCATCATCTATATAATGGGGGCAATAGCATCTACATCACAGGGTTGCTGTGAGAATTAAACACACACAACTGTTGGTATGCATGTGTACACACACACACACATACACCTGTTAGTATGCATGTGTATACACACACACCTGTTAGTATGCATGTGTACACATACACACACACCTGTTAGTATGCATGTGTGTACACACACACACACATACACCTGTTAGTATGCATGTGTATACACACACACACCTGTTAGTATGCAGGTGTATACATGCACACACATACACCTGTTAGTATGTTTGTGTATACATGCACACACATTCACCTGTTAGTATGTATGTGTATACACACACACATACACCTGTTAGTATGTATGTGTATACACACACACACCTGTTAGTATGCACGTGTACACACACACACACACACACACACACACATTTTTAAAGGGGCCTAGTTGTGTTGCGGTAAAATCTTCTTTACAAAAACAATCCACAGGCCAGGAGTCAATAGTTTGTTGACTCCTGGTCTAGAGTCTTGGTTTTTAACCACTAGACTATAAAACTTGAACTTGTTTCCTTTTTCTAAAACATGGTTTCTCAAATGTATTAATATATAGTAAACACCTAAATATCTCTATAATTCTCGACCTAAGAATATCACTTCCAGGAATTTATCTTAAAAATGATCAACAATACAGAGAAAACACTATCGGTGGGCAAACAGAAAAGGCAAACAGGGCGGGTATATTAGTCAGGAGTGTTCTCCAGAGAAATAGAAGCAATACGACACACATAGATACAGATACATAAAGATGTACAGATAGAGATAGAGAAAGAGAGAGAGATAGAGAGATAGAGAGAGGCAGAGATAGAGAGGTAGAGAAGCAGAAATATGTGTGTGTGTGTGTGTGTGTGTGTCTATATCTAT
>NW_006431985.1:0-466 GCF_000325575.1 Pteropus alecto | reverse complement strand
CTGTCCTGCAAAGTTTCTTTTGAGAAATCAGCTGTTGAGCTGACAGTCTTATGGGAGCTCCTTGTAGGTAACCGCTTTTCTCTTGCTGCTTTTAAGATTCACTCTTTGTCTTTGACCATTGGCACTTTAATCATGATGTGTCTTGGTGGGAGCCTCTTTGAGTTCATCTTGTTTGGGACTCTCTGAAGTTCCTGGGGTTGTATGTCTATTTTCTTCACCAGGTTAGGAAAGTTTTCCATCATTATTTCTTCAAATAGCTCTTCAACATCTTGTTTTCCTTCAGGTACCCCTATGACATGAATATTTTTACCCTTAATAGCATCCCATAGGCTCCTTAAATTATTATTACAGTCTTGGCTTCTTTTTTCTTGCTCTTCTGATTGAGTATCCTTGGCTTCCCCATCCTCTGTATAGGTCATTTAATCCTCTTTTTTATTAACTTTGTTTATTCCATTTAATATACTTC
>NW_006431984.1:0-450 GCF_000325575.1 Pteropus alecto | reverse complement strand
CTTATTTCGCTTAGCATGATTATCTCGAGGTCCCTTCATGTTGTATTCAATGGTAGTATTTCATCTCGTCTTAAAACTGAGTAATATTCCATTGTATATATGTGCCCCTGGGATGAAGCCCACTTGATTGTGTTGTATAATCTTTTTAATATGTTGCTGTATTTGGTTCACTAGTATCTTATTTAGGAGTTTTGCATCTGTGTTTATGAGAGATGTTGGTCTGTAGTTTTCTTTTTTTGTGTTGTCTTTACCAGGTTTTGGTATCAGAGTAATACTGGCCTCATAAAATGTGTTGGGATGTATTGTCTCCTCTTCGACTTTTTTTGGAAAAGTTTGAGGAAACTAGATATTAAATGTTCTTTGAATGTTTGGTAGAATTCACTGGTGAAGCCATCTGGTCCTTAACTTTTACTTCTTGGTAGATTTTTGATGATTGTTTTAATTTCCATA
>NW_006431983.1:0-562 GCF_000325575.1 Pteropus alecto | reverse complement strand
TCTAATATAAAAAATATATAATATTTTATTAAAATTATGTTAATATTAATAAAATATTATATAAAAAGGACAGAATTTTTAAGAAAATGCCTTTATTTAATTGGAAATGAGACTGAATATTGTGTTTTTATTGTAGTATAAAGATCTAATTATTTGGAATATCCTTTGTATTCCTATAGTGAAGAATTATAATATATTATTTACATCAATTTTGAAGAAAAAAAATATTTCTTTACCAAAAGATATTCTTCAAAGACAATGTCATTTCAAATGAGAGGTGGATAAAGCATTTTATGAAGAATCATCAAAAGCAGTGGTCTCCAGCCTTTTTGGCACCACGGACTAGTGCTCCTATGGGAATCTAATGCCTGATGATCTGAGGTGGAGCTGAGGCGGTGATGTTAGCACTGGGATACGGCTACAGATGAAGCTTCACTTGCTGGCCCGCTGCTCACCTCCTGCTGTGAGGCCCAGTTCCTAACGGGCCAAGGACTGGTCTGCAGTTTGGGTTGGGAGCCCCTGATCAAAGGATTTCTTCTTCTTCCTCCATGATTTTCTCTGT
>NW_006431982.1:0-440 GCF_000325575.1 Pteropus alecto | reverse complement strand
TCTTTGCAACAGGCTTAAGAGAGACCTTTATATAACAAATCTTTGTGGAAAAAAAAAGAGCTAAATACACTTCCATTAATGCTCAGGCAGAGAAATAGTTCATTAAACACCCTGAACAACCAAGGTGACAAGGCAGCTCAGAAAGAAAAAGAAAAATCTCCAGAAAATAAGCTTACAGACATAGAAATATACAACTTAAATGACAGAATTCAAATGGTACTTCTGAAAAACTCAGTAAGTTCTGAAACAAATCATACTAACACTTTCAGGAATTGAAAAAACAACTAGATGAGCAGAGCAAGGAGACTGAAACCCTCAAAAAGAACCAAATAGAACCTCTGGAGATAAAAAACACACTGCAAGAGTTGAAATATGAAATAGCAAGCTTGAGAAAGTGAACCGACTAAATGGAGGAAAGGATCAGTGATAGTGAAGACAGA
>NW_006431981.1:0-360 GCF_000325575.1 Pteropus alecto | reverse complement strand
ATGACTGAGTAACATTCCATTGTATATATGTACCATACCTTCTTCATCTATTCGTCTAGTGATTAGGTAGTAAAAACAACTTAGGTCATTTTCACATCTTGGCTGTTGTAAATAATGTTGCAGTGAACATAGGAGTGCATATATCTTTTTGAATTAGTGTTTTGGATTTCTTCAGGTAAATGCCCAGAAATAGAAATGCTGAGTCATAAGGTCATTCTATTTTTAGTTTTTTTGAGGAACCTCCACACTGTTTTCCATAGTGACTGAACCAATATGCAATCCTACCAACAGTTAATGTTCCTCCTTATTCAATCTGTCTCAGTGTTTAAAAGAACTGATGATAATATATATATGTATATA
>NW_006431980.1:0-439 GCF_000325575.1 Pteropus alecto | reverse complement strand
AAGAGAAATACAAGTACTAGCTGATACCATCAGAAAAAAAAAAAAAAGAATAATGGGCATTATTGAAGGTGAAGAAAAGCAGCAGGGGCTAGAAAGCATTTTCACACAAATAGTGGATGAGAATTTCCCAAACTTCAGCTGGAGTTTGGTATTCAAGAAGTCAACAGAACACTCAAAAAGGCCTTCAACAAGACATATTGTATTAAAATTATTGAAAATCAATGACAAAGAAAGAATTCTCAGGGTGGCCTGAAAAAAGAAGACTGTAACTAATAAAGGCGGGGGGGGGGAACCCATTAGATTATCATAAGACTTCTCAGCACAAACCTTAGAAGCCAGAAAGAAGTGGAATCAAATGTTCATTCAACTAAGTGAAAAGAACTACAAGCCAAGAATACTGTATACAGCTAAGCTCTCCTTTAAATATGAAGGAGAAATA
>NW_006431979.1:0-490 GCF_000325575.1 Pteropus alecto | reverse complement strand
CCTTTCTGGCTTGTAAGGTCTGCGCTAAGAAGTCCGATGATAATCTAATGGATTTTCCTGTATATGTTACTGTTTTCTTCTCCCTGGCTGCCCTTAGAATTTTATCTTTGTCATTGATTTTTGATAACTTTAATACAATGTGTCTTAGTGAAGGCCTTTTTGGGTTGAGATAATTGGGTGTTCTGTTGACTTCGTGAATTCCAAGTTCCAGCTCATTCCTTAGAGGGAAATTCTCGCTCACTATTTGTCTGAAAATGCTTTCTATTCCCTGCTCCTTTTCCTCTCCTTTGGTAATGCCTATTATTCTCATGTTTCTTCTCCTGATGGCATCAGCTAATTCTTATATTTCTCTTTCATTATTTTTCATTCTTCGGTTTCTCTCTTCTTTCTTCTGATTTATTTCTAGATTTCTGTCTTCGATATCACTGATCCTTTCTCCATTTGGTCGACTCTCCTTCCCAAGCATGCTATTTCATTTTTCAACTCTTGT
>NW_006431978.1:0-1066 GCF_000325575.1 Pteropus alecto | reverse complement strand
ATCAGAAATGAAAGAAGAAAAATAACTATGGACTCGACAGAAATATAAAGGATCATAAGAAAGTACTATGAGCAATTATATGCCAACATACCAGACAAGCTGGAAGAATAGATACATTCCTAGAAACATACAATCTCCCAAGTCTGAGTTAAGAAGAAGTGCAAACTCTGAACTGACCAATTATTACCAATAAAAGCGAATCAGTAATCAAAAGGTAACACATGCACACAGAAAAACAACAACAACAACACCAATAACAACACCAACTTCACAGAATTATCGACTATTCTTCTCAAACTATGCCAAAAACTTCAAGAACAAGGAAGGCTCTTTAACGCTTTTTATGAGACCACCATTACCTTGATTCCAAAACCAGACAAAGACATTACAAAAAAAGAAAACTATAGGCCAATATCTCTTATGAACATTGATGCAAAAATCCTCCACTAAATATTAGCAAACTGAATTAAGCAATACATTAAAAATATCATATACCATGATCAAGCTGGATTTATTCCTGGGATGCAAGGTTGGTACAATATCCACAAATCGATTATTGTGATACACCACATTAACAAATCGAAAGATTAAAACCATATGATCATATCAATAGACACAGGAGAAGCATTCAACAAAATCCAGCATCCATTTATGATAAAAACCCTCAGCAAAGTGGGAATAGAGGGATCATACCTCAACATAATAAAGGCTGTATATGACAAACCTACAGCTAACATCATACTCAATGGGGAAAGGCTAAAAGCGTTTTCCTTAATATCAGGAACAAGACAAGGATGCCCACTTTCACCACTCCTCTTCAACATTGTATTAGAAATCTTAGCCATGGCAAGAAGACAAGAAAGAAAAATAAAAGGCATCCGAATTGGAAAGGAAGAAGTAAAACTCTCGTTATTTGCCGATGACATAATACTATATATAGGGAACCCTAAAGATCTCACCAAAAAGCTGTTAGAACTGATCAGTGAGTTAGTAAAGTATCAGGTTACAAAATAAATATTCAGAGGTCAGTGACATTTTATACACCAATGATGAACTTTCGGAAAGA
>NW_006431977.1:0-1418 GCF_000325575.1 Pteropus alecto | reverse complement strand
CCTAAACAATCCATAATCATAACCCTAAACCCTAACCCTAAACATAACCCTAAACCTAACCTAACCCTAACCCTAATCCTTATCCTAACAGTAAAGCTAAACCTGTCCCTAACCCTAAATATAAACCTAAACCTAAAGCTAACACTAAACCTAACACTAAACCTTAACCTAACCCTAAAATTAATACTATCCCCAATCATAACACTATTTCTAAACATAGCTCTAACACTAACATCTAACCCTAACGCTAACACTAACTCTAACCCTAACCCTATCCTAACTCTAATTCTAACCTAAACCTATACATCACCCTCACCCTAACCCTAACCCTAACCCTCACCATAAACTTAACCTTAAAAAAACAACTAAACCTCACCTTCACCCTCACTCTATCCCTTACCTTAAATCTAATTCTTATTCATACATTAAACTAACCCTAACACTGTCTCTAATCTAACAATAACCCTAAATCTAACCCTAATTCTAACATTAACCCTAAAACTAACACTAAACCTAAGCGCTTACTCTAACCCTAAACCTAAAGTTAACACAACTCTATACTCAACTGTATACCTTATCCCCAACACTAACCATAACCCTGAACCAATCATTTACTCTAAATCTCACCCTCACCTGAAACCAACCTCAACCCAAATCGTAACCCAAACCCTTTCCTAACACTAAGCCTAATATTGACCTAATCATAAACTTCACACTCAGCCACATTCTAACCCTAACCCTAAACTTAACCTTAAGTTTAACCGTAACATAACACTAGACCTGACTCTAACCCTAACCTTATCCCAAACTTTAACCCTAAAACTAACCCTAATTCCAAACCAAGCCTAACCCTAACGCTAACCCTAACCCCTAACCCTAACCCTAACACTTATCCAAATTGTAACACAACGCTATACCTAATACTATACCTAAGCCCAACATTAACCCTAACCCTCAAACAAACAATCAGTCTGAACCACGCCATCACTGTAAGCCAAAAAATTTCAGTAATCCTAACCAAAACCTCAACCTTAACCTTAAAACGAACCTAACATTAACCTTAACCATTAAAACCTAAATTTATCTCTAACATTAACGCTAACCCGAAACCTAATCCTTACACTAACACTAACCTAACCCTATCCCTAAACTTAACCCTAATTCTAAACATAACCTAACCCTAATGCTAATCCTACCTAATTCTTAAAGTTAACCTAAACTAATTCTAACCCTACACCAACACTAACTCTTTCTCTAAACATAACACGAACCCTAAACATAACCCCTTACCATATCATTAAGCCTAACCTTAAACCTCAGCCTATTTCTAACTCTAACTCTACACTAACCCTAAAATAACAAAATCCTCACCCTAACCTAACTCTAAAACTAACTCTAAACCTAATGCTAACCTTAAT
>NW_006431976.1:0-1017 GCF_000325575.1 Pteropus alecto | reverse complement strand
GCTTCATCTTCAAAAACTAGAAAAAGAAGAACAAAAGAGGCCTAAAAGCATCAGAAGGAAAGTAATAATCAAAATTAGACTATAAATAAATATACTTGAAAAAAGAAAAATAAAGAAACACAATGAAGAACTGGTTCTTTGAGGAAGAGCTTAATAATATGGACACACCCTAGACTCACTGAAGAAAAAGGGAAAGAACACAAATAAAGAAAATTGGAGATGAAAAAGGGGAAATTCAACTGAAATTGAAGAAAAAACAAAGGATCATGAAGGAATACTATGAAAAATATATAACATCAAATTTAATAACCTAGAAGAAATGGACCAATACTTAGAAAAATTCAATCTTCCTAGAATGAATCAAGAAGACATGGAAAATTTAAACAGACAGATCAGAGTTTTGGAAATTGAAGCAATCATCAAAAAACTTACCAAAAAGTAAATGTCCAGGACCTGATGGCTTTACCACACCAGTAAATTCTAATAAACATGCAAAGGACATTTAATACCTACTCTACTCAAAATCCTCTAAAAAATCAAACAGGAGGCAACACTTTCCAACTCATTTTATAAGGCCAATATTACACTGAGACCAAAATCTGGTAAAGATAACACAAAGAAAGAAAATGACAGACCAATATCTCTCATGAACGCAGATCCAAAAATCCTAAATAAGATACTAGCAAACCAAACAAACAACAGCCAGACAATAACAAGCATTGGCTAGAATGTGGAGAAACTGGAACTCATACACACTGTTGTTGGGTTGTAAAATCATTCAGCTACTGCAGAAAACATTATAAAGGTTCCTTAAAAAATTATAAATGGAAATGCCACAGGATCTAGCAAGACAGATTTGAAGTCTATAAAAAAATGGAAACAAAATTTTGAATAAACATTTGCCTACTCATGGTCACTGCAGCAACACAAACAGCCAAGGTGTGAAAGCAACCTAAATGTCCATTAATGGATAATTGAAGAAAAAAAAATATGCTGTATAATTACAGTGAAATATTA
>NW_006431975.1:0-880 GCF_000325575.1 Pteropus alecto | reverse complement strand
GGCTGTGGAGGTGACGAGAGGGTTTCCAGCCACACGCACAGAACATGCAGAGAACACACACACACACACGCAGAACATGCACACAGAGAGAACACGCACATGCAGAGAACACACACGCACACAGAGAACACACACACATGTACAGAACATGCAGACACACAGAACACACAGAGAACACACGCAGAACATGCACACACAGAATGCACACACGCACACACAAAGAACACGCACACGCCTGGCCATGGACGGGCTACGGGCTGACGGGAGCAGAGGCTGGGATGGCCCCGCGGGATCTGCCCTGTTCCCGGGGTGGACAGGGTTCCGAGACCAGGGCCAAGCAAGTCTCCGGGGTGAACAGAGATCCGCTCTGGGCGAGCGAAGCCAGAGAAGACACGCACGTCTCTGTGGGGGTCAGGCGGGCAGGGCGGGGGGAGGGCCATGCCGGGGGCACCGGAGCGGGGCTCAGCGCCACGTGGGCCTGGGCGAGATCTCTGGCTGGCAGAGGAGAGAAGAGGCCGAGCGCCAGGCCGGGGTGTCCCACAGCGGGGGGTCTGGCAGAGGGGGCCCCGTGTGTGCATGGCTGAGGGAGCATGGTGTCCGGAGGCCAAGGGGTGGGGTGACGACTGTCTGATGCTGGGGACAGGTCGAGTGCGCTGAGGCCAGACGCTGCTGCTGGGGACCCCGGCGGGCCATTTCAGTGGGACGGGGGGGACCGAGGGGAGGGAAGGGAAGTCGAGAGGGGGCGACCTGAGGGGTCTGCTCTCGGGCAAGCAGGGAAATGGGCGCGAGGACAGAGGCTTCAGCCAAGGTGGGTGGCGCCAAGTGCTGGGAGTGACACGGGAGGGGGAGGGCCGGGGGCCGAGGGTGGGGGGCTCCATGA
>NW_006431974.1:0-259 GCF_000325575.1 Pteropus alecto | reverse complement strand
CCTGGCGCTGGGGGGGGCGGGGGGGCGGTGCTGCTGTCACTGTGCGGATGAGCCGCCCACCCCGCTCACTGGGAGGGGCCTCACGGTCCCCGCCCAAGTCCTCGGGGTCACCGCAGGGCCGTGTGAGTGCTGAGGATGCTGAAGGCACAGCGTCCCGAGTCTGGGTGTCGGGCTGCACGCTGGCCGCTGAGCCTCGGTGTCCACACTCGTGAAGTGGAAACACCGGCCTCTCCTGAGGAATCGCAGAGGCTCCTGTGGG
>NW_006431973.1:0-991 GCF_000325575.1 Pteropus alecto | reverse complement strand
AGAGCTCGCAAAGAAGTTCAAGGGTGGAGGAGAATGGGGATGGTGGAGGGTTAGTTTGGGGAAAGTCCTGTGATGAGAGTAGGGGCATATGGTTATTCTTGGTTAGCGATCCTGCGGTTACGACCATGTCCTGAAGCCGGGGTCCCTGGGCCGGGGAACTTCTTTGCGAGCTCTGCCCGCACACCACCCCGTCAGGGACATCCATGTGCTCACTTTCTTAACAATGCAGATCCGGCCTGATTCTCGACCCCGCCCCCCGCCGCCCCGCCTCCCCAGAAGCGCACATGAACGGATAGGGTGGGGGTGCTTCGGGAGAATACATGCCGCTCCTTCTGCCCCCCCACTTTTCTCCACCTTGATTTGCAATTTGCCCAAATGCACTTTTTCTCCATATCGGTCGGTCTCTCGCCCGACGTCTTGCCTGAAGGGCGACAACCAGTCTCAGAGGTCGCCAAAGTGGAAAGGAGCCCGCAGAGATTGAGGAGGGGGCGGCCGCGCCACCCGATGGAAAGGTTCGCCAACCCGGTGGGAAATCAATCCCTGCCCCCCGTCTTAATGCCCCCGCCCCTCTCTGCGTCCCCATCCCCTCCTACCCCGCCCCTCCACTGCCTGTTGCATCCCAACTCACCTTGGCGCGCCCAGGTACAGACCCACAGCAGAAGCGGGAGCAGGAGAAGATTCAACTTTGGCTCCATGGCCACGAGGAGCCGGGAGGGCGACGCCTGCAGCAGGGAATTTTATCGGTGCGGAGAACTGGAAAGCGTCCGGGGTGTTTCCACCTTCCTCCCTCTTCTGGCAAAAGCGACTTGGGTGAAAAAGTATTCTTTGCCTAGCGGTCCCCGGCAAGAGAGAAAGGTGCGTGGCTGAGGCTGAAGTCCCAGCGCCTGGAAAGTGCAGACTGCCGCTGGCCAACCGCATGTGTTTTGATCGGAATTCCAGTGCTTTAAACCTACAGCAGTGTCATTTATGCGCTTGAGATCAACGGAGTGTG
>NW_006431972.1:0-719 GCF_000325575.1 Pteropus alecto | reverse complement strand
TTTGAATCCTCCACTTTTCAGTTATTGTTGTCTCAATTTGCCCCTATGTATGCTGTCCATTCATTACTATCTTGCTATAGCAAATATTTTCTTATTTTAAGCTTATAATGCCCATTTCTTTATAAGGTTTACATTTCTCTGCTTCTATTTGTCTGATAGTCACCTTAATTCTAATTATGTTTTTTGTTTTTTGGGGGTTTTTTTGGTCATTTTGTTTTAGGGGAGCTGACCCTTTTCTGTATTTCTTGCAGTGCAGACCTCGTAGTGGAGAACTCACTCAATTTTTGTATGTCTGGAAGGATTTTTATTTCTCCTTCATATCTAAAGGAGAGGTTAGCTGGATACATTATTCTTGGCTGGTAGTTCCTTTCATTTAATAGTTTGAATATTTGATTCCACTTCTTTCTGGCTTGTAAGGTTTGTGCTGAGAAGTCTGATGATAATCTAATGGGTTTTCCTTTATCTTTTCCCTGGCTTCCCTGAGAATTCTGTCTTTGTCATTGATTTTTGATAATTTTAATAAAACGTGTTTTGGTGAAGGCCTTTGTGTGGAGATAATTGGGGGGTCTGTTGACTTCTTGAATTCTAAGCTCCTGCTCATTCCTTAGATTTGGGAAATTCTCGTCCACTATTTGTCTGATAATGCTTTCTAGCCCCTGCTCTTTGACTTCCCATTTGTCAATTCCAATTATTCTTATGTTTCCTCTCCTGATGGTATC
>NW_006431971.1:0-840 GCF_000325575.1 Pteropus alecto | reverse complement strand
GAGCTTCGTATTTGAAGCCATGGAATGTGCTTTTACCTCCATTGGGGAGTCGCAGGAATAGAGTTTCATTCAGAGAGTTTGATGTCAGCTTATAATACACAGAAATTTCCAGGGGTCAACGTGATCATCAGGCTAGCAGGCTTCCAGCCTGTGATAGATGGAAGATGACAAGACTGGAATACAGCTGTGGAACTAGAGACTAAGAGGTGGGGAAGCAATGGAGACACTGGAGAGGTAGAAGAATATAATCAGTCTCATCATCACCAGGGATAACCATTCATTTACCAACAGGAAGAGACTGTGCTACGCATGTTACATATATTGCTCAAACTTGTCACTACTCTGAATGAATACCACGGTCTGCACTATTTGTGTGAGGACATTAGCACTTAGAAGGTTCGGGTGTGTCTCCTCCTTCAAAAAACTAAGAGACGGTACATCCCAGAATCAAAATCTGGTTTTCTGATTTCCAGAGTTATGCCCCTAATGTCATTTACAAATGTCTCTTCCCGTTTCAGCTTAAAAAAAAAATACTTTTTATACACATTATAAACATCTTTTTGTAAGTTGTGAGTTTATTCTCTTTGTACGTATCTAGTGGGATATTCAACTTATAAAGTGTCTTGACACCATAAAAATATTGTTTTCTTTCTGATTAAAATAAATTGTTATTTATACTCTATAAGTTATTCTGGGCATCAGAGCTATATAACTGCAGTTAGAACATTGCCAGAGCAAAGGAAGCTTTCTCCTCATCACAATCTCAGGGACCACCCCAGCTTTTAAAAACACGGTATAGAAAATAGTCACATTAAAATGGAGGCCCATTTTTACATGTCC
>NW_006431970.1:0-1372 GCF_000325575.1 Pteropus alecto | reverse complement strand
GACGTTCTTCTTTGATAGGCTAACTCCACTGCATTATTCTCTTTTTCCCCCAGACATATAAGTCAATTATATTACCGCAGAGTTGTAAGAAAAACTTCTCACAGAAAACAACGGAGTTCACGCATGATCAACTGTTAAGCATGTAAAGTGCACGGTGACCCTGGCGGTACGCAGCCAGGCTCGGAAACGGTTTCGTCTAGGTGGCTTCTTTTCTCAGCGGACACAAGAGGACTTAGGGTTCTCACCGTGGCGTCCAGATGCCCAGGTTTGCAGGGCACTTACAGTTCACGCAGACTTTGTCTGCCTCTCGACTCTTCCTCCTGGAGGAGACACCTTCTCTGCACCCCGGGCAAGGCTAAAACACATCTCTGGTTTGCTCCCAAAGAAAAAACCTCCCTCTGCTTACTTTGGGGCCCCGGATTCTGTGAGGTCACTTCTGCTGCTCCAAGACATCAGTCCTCAGCCCATGGAGAGCACGGGGGGCTCCACTCCCTTGTGGATATCTTTGTGTCTTTTTCTCTGTCTAGCAATGGCTTCTCTTTTTCTGTTTTCTTTTGTTTGTTTGTTTTTGTTGTTGTTGTTGTTTTTGTTGTTTTCTCCCCAAAGAGCTAACCCAGGGCTTTCCCTGGATTTTTCCTTCTAATGGTAATGCATCCGTCACATAGCTCAATTAGATACATGTTTCAGGTTCTGCTGTGGAGCAAATTCTGCCTTCAACGCCGGTGTTTCCAGCAAATATAACATTCACCCTTGGATGTCGCAGCTTCCTACCTAACTCTATTAATTCCGTCACCGGTTTATGTTAAATCACCTATCGTGAGCTTGACACAGCGTGATAAGACAGCCAGTAGACGTTTTCAAAAGTACTCTGAAACTTTTAAGTGCTTTTCTGCATCTGGATTTTCACTTTGAATCATCTGGCTGTACTTTATCAGATTAGGTAACCCCAAAAGAGAACACCCCACCTCTCAGAGCGCGCCGCCAGGGCTTTGTTCGCGGGAAAAGAAGCATTTGTTAAATCAAGTACACTTGTGACTTTTTTACCAGAAGCCGCATTAAAGTTTGGTAATTAGAGGAACGAGCATGAAAAATTGCGCATCACGCAATCGAATCTCCTTCGTGAATCCAAACGATTGGAGCCACATCAAGCAGCTTGATTAATCGAATAAAACGGGTCCATCCAGGCTGTTCATGCATCCGCGTTTTACTCTGAAAGCAGCGAGATGTTGCAGATGACTTTTGGAATCGTTTCAGGAACTAAAAGCAAATGCCTACATCCGAATGGGTATCTAGGAGAACACGGCTCCGCCCAGGAAAACCAAATATCCAAGCTAGTGCATGAATCATGGCCCTCAGTTCCCCTCCCGCCCGC
>NW_006431969.1:0-349 GCF_000325575.1 Pteropus alecto | reverse complement strand
TGTGTCTCCTGGAGGCAGCATATGTTTGGGTTTTCGTTTTTGATTCCTTCTGCAACTCTCTGCCTTTTTATCGGTGAGTTCAGTCCATTTACATTTAGGGTGATTATTGAAATATGAGGTCTTCTTATAGCCATTTTATCTTTTGTTTTCTGGTAGTTCAGTGCTTCCATTGCTTTCTTGTCCTTGTGTTTTTGTTGTCTTAATTTTGGTTGGCTTTTATGGATTTTGCTTCTGGTTCTTCTTGTTTTATATTATATACTTCTGTTCTGAGTCTTTGATGTGTGGTTACCATTACGGATATGTAAAGGATAATTTTATATATATACAGTCGTCCATTTTCTTCTGCATG
>NW_006431968.1:0-564 GCF_000325575.1 Pteropus alecto | reverse complement strand
GGATGGATAGATGGATGGATAGATAGATAGATAGAACACACACGCATACACACATGCTTTTATCTGTTTTTCTGTGTATATATGTGTGTCTGTGTATATGTGTGTGTATATATATATATATACACACACTGTGAGTTTACACTGACATATCCAGTACCACCACAAGGCTCTGGAATTCTTCTTTTACCTATTTGCAACTCCCCTCTCTATTAGAGAAAGACTTGGCTCCCATTTGCCTCAATACATTTATTTCTCACTCCTCTTTCATGTAAACTTCATGGCTCTGACATACTTTCTACCTCTTCACTTAGAGAAGAAAAGGAGAAGGAGCTGGACATCATTTTTTATTCCTTCCTATCACTCACTTCTCCATCCAATCAATCACCAAGACTTGATATTACTTCCTGCCCAAAATCTCTTGAATTGGTGCACTTCTCTGCACTCCGATTGCTCCTACCCTTGCTCATACCACCATCATCTCTTACATGGTTTACAATACCAACATCTTAACTAGATTTGCTTTCTTATCCATTTTCCACACTGCTGTCAGAATTATCTTTCTGA
>NW_006431967.1:0-335 GCF_000325575.1 Pteropus alecto | reverse complement strand
GTTTCAGCTGTACATTTTAACAGTAAAGTATATATGTATTTATGTTGTGTGTTCACCTCATAGTTAAATTTCTTTCTGTCATCACATATTTGACTCCTTTTGCCCTGTCTACCTTGACTTTTCCCCTTCCCTTCTACCCTCTGGTAATCACTTGCCTATTGTTTATGTCCATGAGTCTCTGTTTGTTTGTCCTGTTTGTTTGTTGTTTTAGGTTTATATCCCACATATAAGTGATATCATGTGATTTTTCAACTTTCTCTGTCTGGCTTATTGCACTTAGCATGATTACCTCGATGTCCATCATGTTATTGCAAATGGCAGTATTTCATCTCTTC
>NW_006431966.1:0-338 GCF_000325575.1 Pteropus alecto | reverse complement strand
ATTTATTCTAGGAAGGTTGTATTTTTCTAAGTACTTATCTTTTCCTTCTAGGTTATTGAATTTGGTGTTATCTAATTTTTTTTTTATTATTCTTGTATAATCCTTTGTATTTTTGCAGTGTCTGTCACAATTTCCCCTCTTTCATCCCGATTTTGTTTCTTTGTGTCCTTTCTCTTTTTTCTTTAGTGAGTCTAGCCAGGGGTTTGCCAATTTTTTTAACCTTCTCAAAGAACCAGGTCTTTGTTGCATTTATTTTTTTTATTGTTTTCTTGTCTTCAATTTTATTTATTTCTGTTCTAATTATGATTATTTCTTTCCTTCTGCTGACTTTATGCTTC
>NW_006431965.1:0-553 GCF_000325575.1 Pteropus alecto | reverse complement strand
ACAAACTCTCAGGAACTCCACCACCGAAGACATTATATATTTTTCTGCCTCATGTCTAATTCTTCCTACTATCTCTGTTTTTTGAATTGAGTTCTTTAAACTTCATTAAATACAGGACGGGAAACTAGTCATATGATCTGGCACATAATTAATTTAGTACTATCTGACCCTTATGAAAAATCAGAAAAACCAGATAAGCTTCAACTGAAATCCAATTACCGTTTCCCAAAAAATTACAAACAGAAGCTAAATGAAAACAGTGAATAAATACAGGACAGAAAACGATCAGATTAAAATGGAGTGCGAAGTTTACCTGTCTATTGGAGGCCTACCCACTTGAATTTGGATACTGTTTCTATGTTCTTTAAGGGAAAGATAATTTGATGTTGACAGCTTGCCTTGTCTCATTTTATTCCTAGTTTTTATAGCTGGAGGTGAAAATAACATGTCCCCAGGGAGTCATAGTGTGCCCATCTGTGAGTGCGCATGTGCATGTGCATGTGTGTGTGTGTGGTGGTGGGGAGTAGGATGAGCAGTTCTCAAAATGGAGGTG
>NW_006431964.1:384-1624 GCF_000325575.1 Pteropus alecto | reverse complement strand
GGCTGCAGCCGGGTCCCCTACATGTCCCAGACGTGAAGGCTCAGCCCTGAGCACAGAGGAAAGATGCTCGTTAATACCACCAGCTTCTCACGGACAGCAAGGCAGCGAGAGCCAGCGAGGGGGGGCGGTGCAGGGTGGGTTGCTGACCCATGTGGTGACACCAGCAGCCTCCGCTCACCCTCGCTGGGCACCGGGGTCCTGAGCGACGCCCACGTCCGGAACGCCTGACGGGAGCCAGCAAGCTGTCCCCAAGCCCGTCACACCGCGGCCCTCCCGCCCCCGCGTGCGGGTTGAAACAATTTGCCATCCATTTCCGAGATGACGGGGCTGGAAATGAGGGACATGCGGCCCTTCTGGGTGGCTCCCTCCCTGCTCCCGCTGTGACACTGGCAGCGGCTGCGGCCGGCTCGCTGTCCCCTCGCTGGAAGTCATCAGTTCCCATCAGGCAGCGGGGATGATGCGTGCCAGGCTGCATCACGCTGTCCTGTGCTTGACGTGCCGCCGTCACCCACACTTAGCAGTGAGAATGTCAACTTGTCACGGGCTTTTAAGGCCGGCAGGCGCAGACAAGCCTCACCGATCTCTCCCGCAGCCCGCGGGGCGAGTCCCCACCCCCCCGAAAAAAAAAACGTCCTGGCACTGCAGAGTGAGTTGATGGGATCGCAGAGGCTGGCCACCGGAGACACGCCGAGGACGTTTTTTAAGATTATTTCCCCCGGGGAGTGCGAAGGGACAGTAGCACCTTCCTGCGCCTCACAGAGACTGCGGGCTGCTCTCCCGGCAAAGTCACAATTAAATGGCAGGCCGATAACGAGTCTTCACGTGTCACTAAGCTTCCAGGGGGCGCCTGTTTACACAGAGGCTTCTTCCTGGGTGGCAGGCTGGCCCGCTCCTGGGCGGGCTGGGCCCCCTCCCCAGAGCAGGCGGGTGAGCCCCAAATGTCTTAACTCGGTGCCCCGTGGGGAAAGTGGGCCACTCAGGACCACGTGGTGGGGGGGCAGGCCGGCACCCCAGTGTCCCCGACACAGCTGGAGCCAGTGTTGAAGCATCGTGCACGGGCATGACTCGGGTCACATACCAACTAGAGGGACAAGTATGGGCAGAGGAGGACCAGGCCGCCCCGTGCCAACCAGCATCGATGTTGAGGACGCCACAAAGCATCCCCTCGTGGTCAAACGTCACAGTCACGGACCGTGGGCCGCGGGCACCGCCCGTGAGCCCGGCGTGCGCGGCAGGCAGG
>NW_006431964.1:0-374 GCF_000325575.1 Pteropus alecto | reverse complement strand
TCTCGCCGCCCAGCTCCAGTCCCCGTGCAGCCCGCTGCGGGGTCTCCTCAGGCCCCTGCCCTGCCCGGACCCGTCGTGCTGCGAGGCGCCCTCGACGCCTGCCGTGGCTGCTCAGCCCCCGGTCCCCTCCCTGGAAAGGTTTTTTCAGCGTTTAGCACGCGGAGAGGACAGGCGACCGCGTGTGGGGTTATCAAGGACCCCGGCCGGGAGCGGGGCCTGTAACCCTCCGCGCTCTGGGCCGCGCCCGAGCTGGGCGTCCGTGCAGGGGCAACGGGAGCAGAAACGGGGTACAATGAGCCCCGGGGCTCGGAGGAGCCGCCCCGTGGCTGCCGCTGGCCGCTGGCCCCGCGCCTTCCAGCGCGTCACGTGGTGAG
>NW_006431963.1:0-1838 GCF_000325575.1 Pteropus alecto | reverse complement strand
TTTATTGTTTTCAATTTCATTTATTTCTGCTCTAACTTTAATTATTTCTTTCCATTGGCTAACTTTAGGCTTCATTTGTTCTTCCTTTTCTAGTTTTTTTTAAATGAAGAGTTAGGTTGTTTATTTGGGCTCGTTCTTGTTTTTAGAGATAGGCCTGTAATGATATGAACTTTCCTCTTTTGACTGCTTTTGCCATGTCCCAAAAGTTTTGATATGTTGTACTATCGTTATCATTCATTTCTGCATATCTTTTGATCTCTCTTTTTATTTCTTCTCTGACCCAGTTATTCTTCAGTAGTATGTTGTTTAATTTCCATGTATTTGTGGTTCTTCCCCCTTTCTTTTTGCAGTTGATCTCTAGTTTCAAAGCATTGTGATCAGAGAATATGGTTGATATGATTTCGACTCTCTTATGTTTGTTGAGGCTATCTCTGTGTCCCAGTATGTGGTCAGTCCTAGAGAATATTCCATGTGCCCTAGAGAAGAATATATAAGCAGGTGTTTCAGGATGGAAGGCTCTGTAAATGTCAATTATGTCCAATTGGTCTAATGTGTCATTTAAGGATTTTATTCCCTTGCTGATTTCCTGTTTGGATGATCTTTCCATATCCAACAGTGGGGTATTTAGGTCCCCTATTCCAATAGTGTTTTTGTCTGTTTCTCCCTTTAGTTCTGTTAGTAATTGCTTTTCATATTTGGAGGCTCGCTGATTGAGAGCATGGATATTAATAAGTGTTATGTCTTCTTGGTGCATGATCCTCTTTACCATTATGAAGTGTCCCTCAGTATCTTTCTTTACCTTTTTTATTTTGAAGACTACTTCGTCCGTTATTAGTACTGCTACTCCCGCTTTTCTCTGAACTCCATTTGCTTGAAATATTATTTTCCACCCTTTCACTTTGAGTCTATACTTGTCTTTGGAGCTGAGATGTGTCTCCTGGAGGCAACATATGGTTGGGTTTTGTTTTTTGATCCCATCTGGGACTCTGTGCCTTTTTACTGGTGAGTTCATTCAATTTACATTTAGGGTGATTATTAAAATATGAGGTCTTCTTACAGCCATTTTATCTTTTGCTTTCTGGTAGCTTGGTGTTTCCATTGCTTCCTTTTCCTTGTGTTCATTTTCTTTATTTTGGTTGGCTTTTGTGGGTTTTGCCTCTGGTTCTTCTTGTTTTGTGTTATATACTTCAGTTCTAAATCTTTGGTGTGTTGTTACTATTACGAATATTTAAAAGATATGTGTGTGTGTGTGTATGTGTGTATGTGTACAGTTTTCCATTTTCTTCTGCATGTGCCTTATCTCTATTCCCCTTTGCGAATTTGGATCTTTGAATCCTCCCCTTTTCAGTCATCGTTGTCTCATTTTGTCCCTATGTATGCTGAACTTTCAATACTATCATGCTATAGCGCATCTCTTTTTTATTGTTTAAGCTTATAATGCCCTGTTCTTAGTAAGGGTTTCACTCCTCTGTTTCTATCAGCCTGCTCATCTCCTTTCTTCAAATTATGTATTTCTTTTTGTCATTTTGTTTTAGGTGAGCTGACCCCTGTCAGTATTTCCTGTAGTGCAGGTCTTGTAGTAGAGAATTCCCTCAATTTTTGTATGTCTGGAAAGGTCTTAATTTTTCCTTCATATTTAAGGATACCTTAGCTGGATATATTATTCCAGGCTGGTAGTTTCTTTCACTTAATAGTTTAAATATTTGATCCCATTCCTTTCTGGCTCTAAGGTTTGTGCTTAGAAGCCTGACGATAATCTAATGGCTTTTCCTTTATAGGCTACCGTTTTCTCGTCCCTGGCTACTCTGAGAATTTTGTCTTTGTCATTGATTTTTGAT
>NW_006431962.1:0-1213 GCF_000325575.1 Pteropus alecto | reverse complement strand
TGTATAATGCTTTAGATAATATGGTTATTTTAACTGTTGATTCTTTGGATCCAAGAACACAGAATATCTTTGCATTTTTTTTGTATCTTCTTCGATTTAATAGAATCTTGTAGTTTTCATTATATAGGTCCTTCACATGTTTTGTTAAATTTATTCCTAGATATTTTATTCTTTTTGTTGCAATTGCAAAAGGGGTAATTTTTCCTATTTTTTTTTTCTGACACTTCATTGAGTATAGGAACGCTATGGATTTTTGAATGTTGATTTTGTATCCAGAGACTTTACTGTATTTGCTTACTGTTTCTAGTAGTGTTCTTGTGAAGTCTTTAGGGTTTTCTATATAGAGAAATGTCATCTGCACATAATAGTGACAGTTTGACTTCATTTCATATTTGGATGCATTTTATATCTTTCTCTTTTTTGATTGCACTTGCTAGGACCTCCAATGTTATATTGAATAAGAGTGGTGATAGTGGACAGCCTTACCTTATTCCTGATCTTAGAAGGAAAGTTTTTAGTTTTTCACCATTAAGTATACTGTTGGCTGAGGGTTTGTCATGTATGGCCTTTATTATGTTAAGACACATTCCTTCTATACCGATTTTGTTAAGTGTTTTGATCATAAATCGATGCTGTATCTTGTCGAAGGCTTTTTCTGCATCTATTGATATGATCATATGATTCTTATTTTTTAATTTGTTTATGAGCTGTATCACATTCATCGATTTCCGTATGTTGAACCATGCCTGTGCCCCTGGGATGAAGCCCACTGTATCATGGTGAATAATCTTTTTAATATGTTGCTGTATTCGTTTCGTCATTATCTTTTTTAGGGTTTTTGCATCTGTGTTCATAAGAGATATTGGTCTGTAGATTTCTTTTTTTGCATTATCTTTACCAGGTTTTGTTATCAGGGTAATATTCGCCTCATAAAATGATAGTAATAAATGTTATCTCTTCTTGGCACATGATTTCCTTTATGATTATGACTTGTCCCTCAGTATATTTCTTTACTTTTTTTATTTTGAAGTCTAGTTCATCTGATATTAGTACCACTATTTCCACTTTTCTCTGAATGCCATTTCCTTGAAATATTATTTTCCACCCTTTCACTTTGAGTCTATATTTGTATTTGCAGTGGAGATGTGTCTCCTGGAGGCACCATATGGTCGGGGTTGCTTTTGATGTATTCTGCAACTCTGTGCCTTTTTAT
>NW_006431961.1:0-1007 GCF_000325575.1 Pteropus alecto | reverse complement strand
AAGAATGTATAAGCAGCTGTTTGGGGATGGAAGGCGCTGTAAGTGTCAATTATCTCCAGTTAATCTAATGTGTCATTTAAGGATGTTATTTCCTTATTGATTTTCTGTTTGGATGATATGTCCATAACTGACAGTGATGTATTTAGGTCCCCTACTACAATATTGTTTTGGTCCATTTTTCCCTTTAGTTCTGTTAGTAACTGCTTTATATATTTTGGAGCTCCTAATTGGGAGCATAGATATTAATAAGTGTTATATCTTCTTGGTTCATGATTCCTTTTATCATTATGAATTGTCCCTCAGCATTTTTTTTTTACCATTTTTTAAAATTTTGAAGTCTATTTCGTCCAATATTAGTACCACTACTCCCACTTTTCTCTGAATGCCATTTGTTTGAAATATCATTTTCTATCTGTTTTCTTTGATTCTATGTCTTTGCAATTGAGATGTGTCTCCTGGAGGCAGCACATAGTTGAGTTTTATGTTTTGTTTTTGTTTTTTCATTTTGATCCAATCTGCAACTCTGTGCCTTTTTATTGGTGAATTCAGTCCATTTATATTTAGGGTGGTTATTGTAATATGAGGTCTTCATCATTTGCTTTCTGATAGTTTAGTGTTCCATTGCTTTCTTGTCCTTGTGTTTCTGTTTTCTTTATTTTGGTTAGCTTTTGTGGGGTTTCCCTCTATTCCTTCTTGTTTTATGTTATATACTTCAGTTCTGAATCTTTGGCATGTGGATACTATCTTGAATATGTAAAGGATAGTTACATATATACATTAGTTCACTTTCTTCTCGTGTGCCTTATCTCCCTTCCCCTTTGCAAATTTAGATGTTTGAATCCTCCCCTTTTCAGTCATTGTTATCTCAATTTGTCCCTTTGTATGCTGAACATTCATTACTATCTTGCTATAACAAATCTCTCCTTATTTTTAAACTTATAATGCCCTGTTCCTAATAAGAGCTGCACTCCTCTGCTTTTTTCAGCCTGCTAGTCACCTTACTCCTA
>NW_006431960.1:0-631 GCF_000325575.1 Pteropus alecto | reverse complement strand
AAACCTTACTAGGAACAGGGCATTATAAGCTTAAACTAAGAGAAGAGCTATAGCAAAATGTAATGAACATTCAGTAAAAATGGGGACAAACTGAGACAACAATGACTGAAAAGAGGAAGACTCAAAGATCGAAATTCACAAAGGGAAATGGAGATAAGGCATGTGCAGAAGGGAAGACTACATATATAACTATTCTTTACATAATCGGAATAGTAACCACACACCAAAGATTCAGGACCGAAGTATATAACATAAAACAAGTATCAGAGGAAAAACCCACAAAAGCCAACCAAAATAAAAAAATAGAAACACAAGCTCAAAGAAGCAATACAAACACCAAGTTAACAGAAAGCAAAAGATAAAATGGTTATAAGAAGACCTCATATTGCAATAATTACCCTAAATGTAAATGGACTGAACTCACCAATAAAAAGGCACAGAGTTGCAGATTGGATCAAAAAACAAAACCCAACCATATGCTGCCTCCAGGAGACACATCTCGGTTTCAAAGAGAAAGATAGAGTCAAAGTGAAAGGGTGGAAAATTACATTTTCCACCCTTTATATTCAGAGAAAAGTGGGAGTAGTGGTACTAATATCAGATGAAATAGAATTCCAATTAAAAAAGGTAA
>NW_006431959.1:0-374 GCF_000325575.1 Pteropus alecto | reverse complement strand
AGTTTTATTCTTTTCCATGTGGCTTTCCAATTTTCCTAGTACCACTCATTGAAGAGGCTTTCTTTTCTCCATTGTATGTTTTTGGCTTCTTTGTCAAAAATTATTTGCTCATAAATATATGGGTTTATTTATTTGAGAGAATTGAGAACAATTCTCTTTCATTGGTCTGTGTGTCTGTTTTTCTGCCAATACCATGCTGTTTTTATTATTGTTACTTTGTAATATAATTTGCAGTCGGGGAGTGTAATACCTCTAGCTTTGTTTTTTTTTCCTCAGCATTGCTTTAGCTATTCAGGATATTTTGTAGTTCTCTACAACTGATGATTTTTTTTCTGTTACTTTAGAACGTGACATTAGGTTTTGATGGGGAGTGC
>NW_006431958.1:0-850 GCF_000325575.1 Pteropus alecto | reverse complement strand
CATTACAGGCCTATCTCCAAAAACAAGAATGAGTCTAAATATGCAACCTAATGCTTCATCTTAAAAAACTAAAAAAGGAAGAACAAATGAAGCCTAGAGTAAATACAGCAGAAGGAAAGAAATCATCAAAATTAGAGCAGAAATAAATGAAATTGAAAACAGGAAAACAATAGAAAAAATAAATACATCAAGGAGCTAGTTCTTTGAGAAGGTTAATAAAATTGACAAACCTCTGGTTACATTCACTAAAGAAAAAAGAGAAAGAACACAAACAAAATCAGGGATGAAAGAATGAAAATTACGACTGATATCGCAGAAATACAAAAGATCATACAAGAATACTATGAAAACTATATAACATGAAATTTAATAACCTAGAAGAAATGGACCAGTACCTAGAAAAATACAGCCTTCCTAGACAGAATCAAGAAGACCTGGAATATCTAAATAGACTGATCTGCAGTATGGAAATTGAAACAATAATCAAAAACCTGCCAAAAAGTAAAAGTCCAGGACCAGATGGCTTCACCAGTGAATTCTGCCAAAATTTCAAAGAAGATTTAATGCCTATTCTCCTCAAACTCTTCCAAAAATTGAAGAGAAGGCAATACTTCCCAACACATTTTATGAGGCCAGTATTACTCTGATACCAAAACCTGGTAAAATAATACAAAAAAAGAAAACTACAGACCAATATCTTTCATGAACACAGATGCAAAAATCCTAAATAAGATACTAGCGAACCAAATACAGTAACATATTAAAAAGATTACACACCACAATCAAGGGGGCTTCATCCCAGAGGCACAGAGATAATTCAACATACGCAAATCGATTAATGTGATACACC
>NW_006431957.1:2121-2455 GCF_000325575.1 Pteropus alecto | reverse complement strand
AAAAAAATTATAATAGGCAGAATAAGAGCCTCTAAAAGATAAGCACATTGTAATCCCTAGAAATTAATAATGTGTTATTTTTTGTTACAAGGAAAGATTAAGGTAGCAGATGGAATAGGTTGGCTAATCAGCTGCCTTTATGATAAGATTGGCCATTATAAGTGTTGGGAGAGGATGCAGAGAAAAAGGAACCCTCATACACTGCTGATGGGACTACAAATTGATACAGCCACTATGGAAAACAATATGGATGTTCCTCAACAAACTAAGAATTGATCTACCATATGATCCAGCAATCCCTCTACTGGGTATTTACCCCAAAGACTTGAAAACC
>NW_006431957.1:0-1881 GCF_000325575.1 Pteropus alecto | reverse complement strand
TTAACTGTGGGAGGTGAATGCACACTGTAAATATATATATGCCTTACTGTTAAAATGTACAGCTGAAACATTTGTTATTACTTGTCCTGTTGATTATAGCTATTATAATAGGTGTGAGATAGTAGTATCTCATTGTGGTTTTGCTTTACATTTCCCTAATAGCTAGCAAAGTTGAGCATCTTTTCATATATGTGTTGGACATTTATATGTCCTTAGGGATATATTGGACTGTTTTTCGTTGTTGTTGTTATTGAGTGGTATGAATTCTTTGTATATTTTGGATGTTAGGCCCTTATCGGAGGCATTGCTTACAAATGTATTTCCCATTCGGATGGTTGTCTCTTTACCTTGTTGACGGTATCTTTTGCTGAGCAGACGCTCTTTAGTTTGATGTAGTCCTATTCATTTATTTTAGCTTTTACTTCCCATGCCTTTGAGGTCAAATTCATAAAATCCTTTTTAAGTCCAAGTTCCTTGAGTTTAGTTCCTATATTTTCTTCTTTGCATTTTAATGTTTCAGGTCTTATATTCAGGTCCTTAATCCATTTCGATTTAATTTTGGTGTGTGGCAATAGACAACAGTCTAGTTTCATTCTTTTGCAGGTGGCTTTCCAGTGTTCCCAGCACCGTTTGTTGAAGAGGCTTTTTTTCCCTCCACTGTACGTTTTTGGCTTTTTTTGTTTGAAAATCATTTGCCCACATAAATATGGGTTTACTTCTGCACTCTTGATCCTGTTTCACTGGTCTCTGTGTCTGTTTTTCTGTTAATGCCATGCTGTTTTGATTACTGTCTCTTTGTATTATAATTTGAAGTCAAGCAGAGTGATGCCTCTAGCCTTGTTCTTTTTTCTCAGGATAGCTTTGGTGATTCAAGATCTTTTGTGCTTACATACAAATCTTATGATTTTTTGTTCTATTTCTTTAAAAAATGCCAAAAAGATTTCGATGGGGATTGCATTAAATCTGTATAGTGCTTTAGGTAATATGGTCATTTTAACTATGTTGATTCTCCCAATCCAAGAACAAAGAATATCTTTTCATTTCTTTGTATCATCTTCAATTTCTTTTAATAGGGTCTTGTAGTTTTTATTATATAGGTCCTTTACATGTTTTGTTAGATTTATTCTTAGGTATTCTGATGCTTCCTTATTAGAGTAAAGGAACACTATGGATTTTTGAATGTCGATTTTTGAATCCGGAGATTTTATTGTATTTGTTTATTGTTTCTAGTAGTGTTCTTGTGGAGTCTGTAGAGTTTTCTATACAGAGAATAATGTCATCCATGAATAGTGACAGTTTGACTTCTTCATTTCTTATTTAGATGCTTTTATATCTTTCTCTTGTCTGATTGCACTCGCTAGGACCTTTAATCTTTTACTAATTAACAGTGGCAATAGTGGGCAGCCTTGCCTTGTTCCTGATCTTAGAGGGAAGGTTTTAAGTTTTCCACTGTTAAGTATAATGTTGGCTGAGGATTTGTTATATATGGCCTTTATTATGTTACGGTACTTTCCTTCTCTACCGATTTCGTTAAGTGTTTTGATCATAAATAGATTCTGTGTCTTGCCAAAGGCTTTTTCTGCATCTTTTGATATGATCATATGATTCTCATTTTTAAATGTGTTTATGTGGTGTATCACATTAATCAATTTGCATATGTTGAACCATCCCTGTGCCCCTGGGATGAAGCCATCTTGATGTGTCTTGGTGTAGGTCTTTTTGGGTTGAGATAATTGGGTGCTTTGTTGACTTCTTGAATTCTAAGCCTAGCTCATTCCTTAGATTTGGAAAATTCTCATCAACTATTTGTCTGAAGATGCTTTTGAATTCCTGCTTCTTTTCTTCACCTTCAATAATACCCATTATTCTTATGTTTCCTCT
>NW_006431956.1:15627320-15784374 GCF_000325575.1 Pteropus alecto | reverse complement strand
ACTATTGCTGTATCTTAAAAATGTGAAATCTATTCGTTTCTATTTATAAGCTATAAAAGCATTTAAAAGCATGGTTCACAAACATAACTCTTTCTTACTTTCAAATGTTCTATTTTTAACCTCAAAATCTATCATATACAACAAAGACTTCCATAGACCCCAAACAACTTGAAAGTATTAAAGTACACTTTGTATTTATCTGATTTTTAAATAAGGCCTGTGAGCATAGAAAACTCTTCCTCTACTCATTATATATGTTTAAAAAGACACAAAATTTGCTCCTTTTGCCCCTTGATGTCACCAATTAATTCAATCAAGAACAGCTAGGCAAGACCTACCTTCCCATTCTTTTACTTGGTAGTTTATTAATTGGTCAATTTGTGACAACTCTAACCGTATTATTCAGTGAATCCTTCAACTTTATACAATTTTTATTACATCCCACCTCAAATTTGTCACTTAATCCTTCAATTGTCTTTCCCAGTGTGAATTTAGATTACGTGGATCAGTCCATGAATCACGGCACTATTAACAGTTCATTTTTGGGCAGTGTCACAGCATTTGTCTGGACACTGATTTTAACAACATTTGAGTATTTAATCATTTTTGCCCTATAAAACAGAGGGGAAAATACATAAATGAACTTACCAGCACCAAGTGTAATACAATTATTCAACATAGACATCATTAGACATCTGAACAAAATCTTATGTCGAGTGAAAGAAACAAATTAAAGTATATGTATAAAATATTAGAAATAAATTATGAAAGATTATAGCTAAAAATTAAGGATCGATTAGTAGTAGCTTTGAAAACTTTCTTGAGAGGAACCCTTCTGTTGTAACATGTTAAGACTATTATTAGGATTTTATGCATTTAAGTTTCATGTACATTTGAACCTAAAATGCCATTAACTAGGAATCATACCCCCTTAATAAGAGTATAAGCTTGCCATCTAGTGGAAAGAGCGCCTACCACCTTTCCAATCTATCATTTGAAACGGAAAGAATCCAATTGTTGCTACTTTGTTTTCTGAGTTTTTAGAAATGCATTCCAGCAAAGACAGAGTGTTTCTGATGCTTTCAGAGACCATTTTGGCCCTTTGCTCATAAGCACCAAGTCCAAGTGTTTGCAGGTGCTTCTAAGCATCTCATATGGCCTGAGCAGTGTATCTGAGTGTTTACAAGAGTAGGAAGGTTTAGACCTTTGAAATGTGGCAAGTGACGATCCCTACATAACACCATATCTTAATGCAGATCAAGAGTATTTTTCAGATTATGGTTAGGGCTCTGGTTACTGTTACTAAAACTCTTGGCTACTGGGATAAAGATGCTAGGCAAATATTGGAAACATATCTGGCAGACTATGTAGATACACATTTTACAGTGTATTTGTTACGAGAATATGTGCAATACATGAAAGATAAAAGAACAGATGGACATGAAATAATGTCTTTATAAACAGTATTTCCAATGTCTTACAGATTTCCCACATTTTATTCATGATAATAATATTTCATCTTCACATGAAATCATTTCTTCCCAGACCTTCATTCAGACCATGGGTGTTGCTTCTTCAACCAAGAAGACGACATTATTCTAGTTACTAGGCCTAACCGAAAAGTGTGAAATTCCCCTAATGGTGTATAAAAAGGTATTCCTATATTTTAATCACTATATTGCAATATTAGAAAGCACTATTCAAAATATCATTGTTGCATCAATAGATATGTTTATTGTTTCCTTATTGTTAATTTTCATCAACTGTGTTCCTTGTGGTTATTTTTGCTATTGCTTCTGTGACTATAAGGGTAACAAGTTTCATGGCGTTCTGGAACGTCAATCTTGATACCATATCCCTGGTTAATCTTGTCCTTTGTAGAGGGATTTCTCTTGATTTTTCTGCACAAATTTCATATGTGTTTATTTCCAGTTCTGAGCTCTCAGTCAACTAAATAATAACTGAGGCATTGTATCTGGTAGGTTACCCAGTGTTATAAAATGCAGCTTCAACAGTAACAGATGTGTGTGTTTTCTCTGAAGCTAGAACCTGCATCTTCAGGACATTTTTTAAAACCATGTGTCTTGTTATGTCTTTTGGGGCTCCTCATGGCCTAATTTGTATTCTAGCATTTTTTATCTTTTTTTTTTTTTTTTTTTTGGAAGGTTTGCTTGAATATCCATTCACAAATCAAAAACCAACTATAGAATTCCTGATTGCTCCAATTCAATATGATAAAAATGCATGATTAAGAATAGTCAATAAGGATGTCAGAAGCATGTCACAGTGAGGGATCTCCCTGCATCTCTCCACTTGAAATAACAATAAGCTAAACATTGAAAACTCAAGAAATAACACGCAACCTGCACACAAGCACATCTGAGTGAGTGATTTGCACATAACAGCTCCCAAGGCCAGAACTTCAGGATCCAGAGAGGTAGATTGGGGGGAACAAAGAAGCTGTCACATGCAGATGTAGTTCGTTGCAGGAGGAGAGGGAGAAGAGGAGAATTTGCTGCTGGTTCCCTGAACAGCCCAGCCTGAGGGATCAGCAACTTCCACACAGCAGAGCCCAGGGATCCGGACAGAAAGCAGAATGAGAACTAAGTGCAGACATGCAACAGCTGTGTCTTAGCAGATGCTTTGTGAAGCGAAGCAGGGGGGTGAAACGTGGAGACAGCGGCAACTCTCACCCACCAAACCAGAGAGCACCCTCCTCTACCCCATATTTTACCAAAATTAGCACAACGGAGCCCCAGGGGAATTTGAGCAAACCATATAGAAACTAAAACCACAGCCGGTACCACAGACAGGGGCTGGGATCGCTGATCATGATTTGAATATTCAACATATCAGAGAGAAAAAAAGGCAGTATTACCCTCATAGCAGACATCCAAGTGACTTCCCTGACCTACTAGAAATCAAAAGAAAAACACCTTCTTATCAACAGACTAAAGAGATACTTCTATATAATAAATCTTTCTGAAAAAAAGCAGAGTACACTTTTATGGAGAGCGGATTGTAAGCTGACAAGGTCCTTGCAATCTGTAAGGCCAGCCATGGGTTGCCTCACCTCCACAAATCCTCCTAAGAATGGAGAAGTACGAACTATTCGTGAAACAATGTGGCGTTTCTCTAAGACAGGGAGGTACACTTATAGCCGTGAACAGACAGAACAGCAAAAGTTCATAATAGAATGTAGGTTGGGTAACTGTGCCAAAGATGATCTTATCCTAGTCAGCAATTGTATGTTCTTGTATAAAAGCAGCTTGCAAAAATAAAACTGCACCACTACTCCATCATGAGAGGATAGTGGTCTTCCTGATCCCACCTTTGTCTCTCTTTCTTTTTTTTCGGCATCTCCCACTATTCCCACTCAGGTATCAAGCAGGCTGCGCTGGACAGGGCACAATTTCATAAATGTGCAGGTGAAGAAATAGTCCATTAAATACCATGAACTACAAGGTGACAAAGCAGCCCAGAAAGATATAGAAAAATCTCCAAAAAAATAAGATTAAAGACATAGAAATATGAGATTTAAATGACAGAATTCAGGATCGCGCTCCTGAAAAACTTCAGTGACAGGCAAAATAAATCATATTGACAATTCTAACAACTTAGTATCAAAATAGAACAGCAAAATGAGGTTTTTAGCAAAGAGATTTAAAACCTAAAAAAGAACCAAATATAATTTCTGGAGATGATGATATGAAAAGAGATGATGAGTGAAATAGCAAGCCTAGAAAATAGAGTTAACCAGATGGAGGATAGAGTCAGTAATATCAAAGAATGAAATCTAGAAATGTCTCGGAAGGAAGAAGAAAGAGACCAGAGAATTAAAAAAAAAAAAGAAAGAAAGAAAAGAAAAGAAAGAGATATACAAGAACTAGCTGACATCATTAGGAAAAGCAACATAAGAATAATGGGTATTCTAGAAGGAGAAGAAAGAGAAGGGAACAGAGAGCATATTCAGACAAATAGTTGACAAGAATTTCCCAAATTAAGAAATAAGCTGGAGCTTCAACATCGAGAAGCTAACAGAACACTCACTTATCTCAACCCAAAAAGGCCTTCTTGAAGGCACATTATATTGAATTTGTCAATAATTAATGAAAAAGAATTCCCAGCGCAGCCAGGGAAAAAATCCATTCGACTACCTTTGAACCTCTCAACACAAACATTACAAGCAAGAAAGGAGTGGAACCAAATATTCAAAGTATTAAGTAAAAGAATTACCAGCCAAAAATAATGTATCCAGATAAGCTTTCCTTTAGATATGAAGGAGAAATAAAGACCTTTACAGACATACAAAAGTTGAGAGAATTCTCCACTACAAGGCCTGAATTACAGGATACTGAAAGGGGTCAGCCCACCTGAAACAAAATGACAAAAAAATACATAACTATGAGTAAGACAACTAGCCAGCAGACAGAAGCAGGATAGTGCAACCCTTATTGAGAAAAAGGAGTTACAACTTAAACATTAAGAAGATAATTGCTATTACAAGTTAGAAATGAACATTCAGCATACATAGGGACAATTTGAGACAACAATAACAGACAGGGGGAGAAAACAAGGATCGAAATTCACAAAGGGGAATGGAGATAAGGCAAACGCAGAAGAAAATGGACTACTGTATTATATAACTATCCTTTACTTAATGGTAACCACAAGCCAAAGATCTGGAACTGAGATACATAATATAAAACAAGAAGAACCAGAGGGAAAATCCATAAAACCCCACCGAATTAAAATAACAAGCAGAAACGCAAGGACAAGGAAACAATAGAAACATTGGGCTGCTAGAAAATGAAAGATAAAAAACCCAACCATATGCTGCCTTCAAAAGACACATCTCAGTTCCAAAGACAAATATAGACTCAAAATGAAAGCATGGAAAATGGTAATCCAAGCAAATGGCATTCAGAGAAAAGCGATGTAGCTGTACTTACATTGGACGAAACAGACTTCAATATAAAAAAAGTAAAGAGAGATACTGAGGGACACTTCATAATGATAAAAGGAACCATACCTCAAGAAGATACAACACTTATTAATATCTATGCTCCCAATCAGGGAGCCCCGAAATATGTAAAGCAATTACTAACAGAACTAAAGGGAGAAACAGACCAAAACACTATCGTAGTAGGAGACCTAAATGCTCCACTGTCACATATGGACAGATCATCTAAGCAGAAAATCAATAAGGAAATAACATCTTTAAATGACTCATTAGACCAACTAGACAACATCAACATTTCCAGAGCCTTTCAACCTAAAACAGCTGTTTATACATTCTTCTCTAGTCCATTAGGAACATTCTCAAAGATTGACCACATACTGGGACTCAGAGATAGCCTCAACAAATATAAGAGAGTTGAAATCATACCAACCATATTCTCTGATCATAATGCTTTGAAACTGTAAAAAGAACCGCAAATGCATGGAGATTAAACAAAATGCTACTGAAGAATGATTAAGTTCAGAGAAGTAAAAAGGGAGATCAAGAGATACATAGAAACGAATGAGAATGAAATTACAACATATCAAAACATTTGGGACATGGCAAAAGTGATAATAACAGGAAAGTTCATGTCCTTACAGGTCTATCTCAAAAAACAAGAACGACCCCAAATAAACAACCTAACACGACATTGGAAAAAAAAAAAAAAAAACTAGAAAAATAGAACAAATGAAGCCCAAAATCAGAAGAAAAAAGGAAATAATCAAAATTAGAGCAGAATTAAATGAATGAGAACAACAATAACAACAACAAAAAACAATAGAAAAAAAAATAAATGCAACAAAGAGCTGGTTCTTTGAGAAGACTGATAAAATTGGCAAACCCTTGGCCAGACTCACCAAAGAAAAAAGAGAAAAGACATAAATAAACATAATCAAGGATGAAAGAGGAGAAGTTATGACAGATATTGCAGAAATACAAAAGATCATTCAAGAATACTATGAAAAAATTATATAGCACCAACTTTAAGAATCTAGAAGAAATGGACAAGTTCTTAGAAATATGCAACCTTCCTAAATTGAATCATGAAGAACTGCAAAATATAAATAGACCAATTAGCAGTATGGAAATTGAAACGATCATCAAAAGCCTTCCAAAAAATAAAAGTCCAGGACCAGATGGCTTCACCAGTGAATTCTACAAAATATTCACATTTATTACCTATTCATCTCAAAATCTTTCAAAAAATCAAAGGGGAGGCAATACTTCCTAACTCATTTCATGAGTCAACATCACCCTGGTAACAAAACCTGGTAAAGATAACTCAAAAAAGAAAGACCAATATCTCTCATGAACACAGATGCAAAAATCCTAAATAAGATACTAGCAAATTGAATATAACAACATATTAAATGAGTTGTAGCCTTTACTAGTTTCCGTGGTATAAATACTCCTACTTCAACTAGTCACAATCTACCACAGTAATGTTGCTTAATGGGAAGTTAGAAAGAGATGTATACAACTCGGTCTCATGAGCCAGTATGAGCTAGCTCTAGTACACCACTGTCGGGTATTTTGGTGGCTGCAGGGAGGTCAAAACACACTTTATCAGAACATTATTCTTTTTTATTTGTTTTATATTCTTAATACCAATTTTTAAAGTGATTGGACTGACCTCACAATAAAAGGTTAAAAGTAAACAACAACAACAAAAGGATTATATACCATGATCAAGTGAGCTTCATCCCAGGGGCACAGGGATGGTTCAACAAACACAAATTGATTGTGATACCCCACATAAACAAAATAAAGACTAAGAATCATGTGATCATATCAAAAAAAACCTTCGACAAGATACAGCATCCATTTATGATCAAAACACTTAATAAAATAAGTATAGAAGGAAAGTACCTCAACATAATAAAGGCCATATATGACAAACCCTCAACCAATATTATACTTAATGGTGAAAAGCTAAAATCCTTTCCTCTAAGAGCAGGAACAATCATCACTGTTATTCAATACAACACTGGAGGTCCCAGAGAGTGCAATCAGGCAATAGAAAAATATTAAAAGCATCCAAATAGGAAATGAAGTCAAACTGTCACTATTTGCAGATGACATGATTTTCTATATAGAAAACCCTAAAGACTCCACAAGAACACTAGTGAAAACAATAAGCAAATAAAGTTTCTAGATACAAAATCAATGTTCAAAAATCTTTAGCATTCCTATATTCTAATAATGATTTGTCAGTGAAAGAAATGAATAAAATAATTCCTTTTGCAATTGAAACAAAAAGAATAAAATACTTAGGAATAAATCTAACAAAACACATGAAGGATCTATGCAATGAAAACTACAAGACTCTATTAAAGGAAATTTAAGAAGACACAAAGAAATGGAAAGATATTCTGTGTCCTTGGGTTGGAAGAATCAACATAGTTAAAATGATTTTATTACCTAAAGCACTATACAGATTTAATGCAATTCTCATCAAAATACCATTGGCATTTTTTAAAGAAATAGAACAAAAAATCATCAGATTTGTATAGAATCACAAAAGACCCCGAATCACCAAAGCCATCCTGAGAAAAAAAGAATGAGGCTAGAGTCATCACTCTGCCTGACTTCAAATTAAACTACAAAGAGACAATAATCAAAACAGCATGGCAGTGGCAGAAAAACAGACACACAGACCAGTGGAACAGAATTGTGAGTCCATAAGTAAACCCCATTTATATAGGCAAATAATTTTTGACAAAATAGCCAAAACATACAGTGGAGAAAGGAAAGCCTCTTCAATAAATGATGCTGGGAAAACTGGAAAGCCATCTGTAAAAGAATGAAACGAGACTGTTGTCTATTACCACACACCAAAATTAATTCAAAATGGATTAAGGTCTTGAATATAAGACCTGAAACAATTAATTGCATAGAAGAAAACATAGGGACTAAACTTAGAAACCGTGGACTTAAAGAGGATTTTTATGAATTTGACCTCAAAGGGAAGGAAAGTAAAAGCAAAAATGAATGAATGGGACTACATTAAACTAAAAAGCTTCTGCACAGCAAAAGAAACTGCCAACAAAGTAAAGAGACAGCCATCCAAATGGGAGAAGATATTTACAAGCAACACCTCCAATAAGGGCCTAATATTCAAAACATACAAAGAATTCATATGACTCAGTAACAACAAAAAAACAAACAATCCAATTGTTAAATGGGAAGAGGACCTGAACAGACACTTCTCTCAAGAAGACATACAAATGGCCAACAAACATGAAAAGATGCTCAACATCTCATCAAGTATAATAATCACCTGGAGGTATTTCATAGCTGTTTTGATCAGGTCGAGGAAGCGTCTTTCTACTTCTAGTTATCTGAGATGTTATATAAAGAATGGGTATTGAATTTTGTCATTTAATTTTTGCCTATCTCTTAAGATTATCATGTCATTTTCCTATTTTAATCTGAATGTGGAAATTTATGTTAAATGACTTTTATTATGACACCAACCTTGCATTCCTAGAATGATTCACATTTGGTCACACCTTATTTATATTTTCAGATATTGCTCTTTGTTAACATCTTATCAATGATATTTTTTCCTATGATCACAAGGGATACTGGTCTGAAATTCACTTTTCTCATAATGTCTTTCTCAGGTTTTGATATGAATTATGCTGCCTTAAGAAATAAACTGGTAAATAATCTTCTTCTGTATTCTGAAATATATGATGTATGGTTAATATCGTTTCCTCATTTTTCCTTTAAATATTTGATAGAATTTACCAGTGAAGTCATCTGGGCATGGTTTTTCTGAAAAGGTTTTTTATTTTAAATTCACTTTCTTTAAGAACTATAAGTCCACTCAGATGTTTTGTTTCTTCTTGGGTCAGGTTGGTATGTTTTGTCTTACAAGGAATTTAACAGTTTATCTAATTGGTCAATTGATTATTTTTTTATCATTATTTTAAAGCCTCTAGTATGCTTCCTGTGTAATTCTTGATATTGGTTGTTTGTATTACATCCTTTTTATTTCTTGGTCAAGGAATGATCGATTTTACTATATTTTTCCAAGACCCAAATTCACCTGTATTAATTTTCTCTATTATTTCTCTATCTGCTATTTCATTGACTTCTACACTTTATGTCTTATTTTGTACTTTAATTTTTTTTCTCTTCATTTTCACACTTTTTAGCATGGTAGATTGTCATTGATTTAAACTTTTATTCTTTTCAAAGTAAGTTTTTAATGACATAAATTTCCTTCGAAATAGTTTTCACTGTATGCACAAATTTTTATATGATGGGTGTTCATTATCATTCATTTCAAAATAAGTTCCCATTTCCCTTTTGATTTCTTCTTTGATAATGGATCAAATAATGTCTTTATTTTTGCTTTCTTTTTAAAGAATACTTTAACTGGACATAGAATTCTAGGTTGGGAGCGTTATTTTCTTTCAACACTTTAAAAATGTCATTCCGTTGCCTTCTTGATGCAATGCTTCTGTTATATTATTCTTCTCCATTGAATCTGCTTTATTTTTTTAGCTACTTTCGAGATTTTTTTATTGGTTTTCAGCAATCTATGATGTGGTTGTATATCATGTGTTTTCTCTTCAAGTTTTCAGCTATCTTTGAGCTTTAGTATCTGATTGATATTTTCCACTATATTTGGAAACATGGGTGCTGTGAGTCCAAAGAATTCTTGAAGGAATTTGGAGGTGAAGCAGAGATATAGTAGGAGAACTGGAGCAGTATGTGAGAGCCAAGTACAGATATTTTTAATGGGAGAATCTTTTAACATATTTAAAATCTAAAGAGAGGATTCAGTGTGAAGTAGAGACTGAAGTTACAAACTAGTAAGTTATTAATACTGAAAAATACTGGAAAAATAGGAAGATGGGATCCAAAAATAAGTGAAGAAATTAGCTGCTGAGGAAAGGAAATATCTAAGCTGGGAATGATAAATGTAGAGGCCTATTGCACTGGGAGGAGAAAAGAATGAAGGGCCAGAATCCAACTGTCCTGGAAGCCAGGCCACCTGTGGATTATTCAGTTGAATGAGAAATAAATTTCATCTTTGTCTTAAGTTCTTCAGCAATGTTCTAACACGTGGAAACTAATGCAGGAAAAAAAATTATAATCTGATGCTATCTCATCATTTCCAGGCCTTGTCCCAAACTCACCTGGCAAGGGTCAGTCTCAGAGCTATAAAACTGACATGGAAGAATTTCACAATTTCAAATTGCTTTAAAACTATCATCACAGAAAATAGCTTAGAATGTTTAGCCCAATTCAATTTTGTAGTCATTTTGAGAAACCAGATTCCATTTATAGGGTAACTTGAATAACCAGCAAAGGAGCAATTAGATGCAATCTGCTTTGATTATAGGTCTTGGCCATCCAAACTCATAAATGCATTAGAAATCTGGTAACACACACATATGACCATATTTTCAGAATGCAGCTAGGTTTCTAGTCTTTATCGATTTCAGTGCCTAGCTTGGGAATAATTGGAGTCATCTTGCTCTTTCCTTATCATGAAAAATGAAATTGATGAGATTATGAGTAAATGTTTGGCTTTGAGTTTGACACTTACTCAGTAAGTGAACGTTTGTGAGCAAAATTACTGCGGTATTCACCTTATTCCTTCGAGTCATTTCCCCCACATAGAAGTCTTGGCACAACCAATGCAAATCACAAATCTGATTCCACCTGTGGGTTCTTATTCATTGCAGTGATCCTAGCTCTAAAGAGCATAACTCCATGTTTGACGAAAGCTCATAAACCAAACCTGATCCAAAAGCTGTAATCTCGAAAAAGTGTAAAACTTCAAAAACAGCCCTGTGCCAAACTTTTAAAACTGGAAAATTGATGCCATCTTATGGTCATGGAGAAATAAAATGAAAATTTTATCTCATTTTTTTGTATATATTAAAGAATCATTGTGAAAATCAGGCCCGCCTTCAACAATCCTTTTCCTCAGTGATCTGAAACCAAATAAGCCTCCTCATTCTTCCTTTACAATATTGTTAATGTGCAGGCACTTCCTTGACAATTGGACATGTTGTTTCAGCAGGGAAGTTTCAATTTCCCAAGAAAACCCAGGACTTTTTTTTTTTTTCACATTTTAATGTTTCTGTGATCTAGCTGCTTAAAAACTGTACAGCAGAAGAAACTTTCCACCTCCCAGCTGGAAGAGTAAGTGAAAATATCATCACTATTTCCTGTACTTTTGCCCATATCTTTGAATAAGTTATCTTGCGCTAGTTTTATTTATCGTTCTATTTAATTTTAATGAGTAAAGAAAATTGGAGATTCTGTCATACATTCTATCCTTTCATGTTAGATGGGTCCAGGACCTGTACCCTGTCAGGACACAAGGTCTGTGAACCATTTTGCCAAATAGTTGTGTGAGCAAATAGTGAGACAAACAAGCTATTTGTGGAGACAGGTGGAGCAGACACTCCTTAACCACATGATCAGTGTCAACAGAGCCAGTAACGGAACCAGGCACGGGCCTCCAGATCTGCTGCACTGGGAAGAACTCAGCATCACTGTTGTGACCCTTCTGCTCAATAAGCTAAAGCTACTTATGAGAAAATACCATACAAACCTAAACTGAGAGAAAGTCTACAAAATAACTGGCCTATACTCTTCAAAATGTAAATGTCATGAAAAGCAAAAGAAGACACAAGATAATGTCTCGGGTTAAAGGAGCCCAGAGCCGCAATGAGACCGTGTCCCAGCTCATCCCAGAGGTCCCGGGGCTCCTACCAGACAATTGAAAAAATCTGAATTAAGGTTAATAGATGAAATATTAACATTGAATTAATTTTCATTTTCATTGTGATAATTATACTACTTATGTAAGATGATTTATTTTTCTTAGGAAATATACACTAAAGTATTTAGGAGTAAAAAGTTATCATGTCTGCAACTTACAAATGGTATATATTTCATATATTGTACACTTACATTGATATTTATCTAGAAAGGAGGAGAAGGGAGAAAGCGTAAAGCATATATAGTAAAATGCTAACATTTGTGAAATGGTACCCAGGAATTCACTGTAGTCTTCTTGCAACTTTTCTATAAGTCTGAATACTTCTATTTTTTCTCCTATAAACTAGATTTGTTTTAATTAAATTTATTAATTAAATTTAATTAATAAATTATTTAATAATGAAAACATAGCTTTCAAAGTACACATTTAACAAATTTCTAAAATAATTTTTAAAAGAATATTTCTAAAAGAAAAATAAATATTTGTAAATGATAATAACAAATTATGATCCATTGGAGAAAATAAACCATGAATCCATATTGGTAAATGAATTAAACTTTTGATGAGGAAACAGATATTATAAATCTCAAAATACTTCCCCATAAAACACTAATTGTTTCGTGAAAAGGTCACATTACAGAGGAGAAACCCGACTGATATGGCCTTCAGTGATCAACGTTATACCATCAATAACTGCACACATCAAAATTGTAGGTCACGTCACAGGATGTAATAAGAGTATGGGACCACTTGTGATACACTTGCTAAGAACATATGATCTGAATCTCATCATAAGGAAACATCAGAAAAAGTTACATTAGAGGACGTTCAACATGACTAGAAATTACTCAACAGAGTCATGAAGGTCAGGGAGGGACTGACAAACTCTTCCAGACTCAGGATATAGAGACATGACAACTAAATAGAATCCATGGATCTCAACAGGATCTTCTTACTGTAAAAGATTTTACAGACAAGAGGCAAAACTTAAAAAGAATATGAGCAACAAATAATAGAATGCATTTGTGTTAATTTTCTGATTGTGAAGGTGGTATGGTAACAAAAGTAATTACTCTCAAATGGCTCAGGGAAAAAATGTTCCGTGTATTAAAACTTGAAACTTTTCTCTAATAAGACTGTTTCCGAGAAATAAATAAAAGATTCAATCAATCAACAGAAAGGTGAAAAGCCTTAGGCAAATCTTATTTCTCCATAAGATCTATGAATCAGCATTTAAAATTATATATATTTTATGGCACTATAACAATGGTAAGACATCCAAACATTGATGGTAGCCATCACAGCAGATATCAAAATGTCTGTCTAAACCTTTAGGTTCATGTAGTGATAAAAACAGTATTAAGTTTCTTCAAAAAATTAAGAATTACCAGGGAGTGACATCAGAGACATAACACAGTGAAGAACCCCCCTTAATCTCTTCCCTTGAAATTACAACACATTGAACAGCTACAATCAAAGCAAATACCCAGCTTAGCACACAAATACATCTGAGAGATATGCGCATTACAGCATCAGAAGGACAAATAGGGCGAGTAAGACAGGAGAGAGGAGCAGAGACCTGCGCTGGAGACCAATGCTGCAGATGTAGCCCAAAATTCCCTGCAGAATGCAGGGGAGGAAGGAATTAGGTGGTGGGTTACACTCTTTGAAGCACCCCCCCACCCCCACCCGGACCCCCCAAGGAGTCCTGCCTGGGTAATGAACAAATTTCACGCAGCAGAGCCCAGTGAATAAGAAAACAGGGCAGAGACAAAATACAGAAAGGTGGCAGCTGTGTTTTAGCAATCACCATTGCCAGGCAGACAGGTGAGTCACAAAGCCTGGCCGCCTTCACCACCCAGCCAGAGTGCACCTCCCCGCACCATCCAAGAGCTAGCAGCAGGCCCAGAACTGCTTTAAGCTGCTGAGGCAGTACCAAGATTTCAGGAGCTCTTCAGAGGCTTGGTTCCCTATCACTCTCCACATTCTTCTACAGGGGAAGAACCCACAGATCAAAGCTACCTGGACACAGAAAAGAAATACACCTCCCCAGACAATAAAGGGCATTTTTTTTCCTCTGCCACAAAGCAGAGATCCCAGAGGCCTAGACATCGCAGGAGCCTTGGGAGGCACCTACAAATAAAAAACCTCTTCTTATCAACCTGATAAAGAGAGATCACTCTAAAGAATTTTTTTTCTTTTTAAAAAAAGCAGTGTACATCCTCATAAATGTGTAAGAGAAGGGTTTCTCTTGTCTCTATTAGTAACATAGCAATAGTATAGATAATTCTAATAAATCCCTGGGTTAGCTCTTTTGGTATTGTTTAATTTTGATAATTATTCGATAATTTTGACTATATTTCATTGGAATTCTGAGGAAGAATATTAAGCCATAATATACTGCTATCAAAAATCATATGAAATACCCTGATAGTTTCATTAAAAAATTTAAAGGTGATATTTACACACATACCCCATATGATTGTGATAAATTACACAAACATTTCAGATTTTGAAAAATCATGAGTGGAATTATATCACCAAAAAGTGTTGAAGCAAAACTGTTAATATACACAACCACTATTTTTGACTCACAGGATATTATCAGAAAGCAACATCATCTACTACTATCTTCTAAATATTTTATTTTTCTCCCAACCCAGGTTGCAACACTTTACTCTCAAGTAATAAAAAGTCCATAGAGTAGCTTTAACTCACAAAGCACTGAAACAGAATACCAGCCCCATATAACTATAAAAACACCAGAAGTTAATCAGCTAGGCCAGGCTACATGACCACTTACAGCAGAAATGGAAGGCAAGTACTTCTTTCCTAATTCCATCCTCTCTCCCTCAGCTGACCCTACCAGGGTCCAAACTGTAAGGGGTAGTTAGCGTTATCTGGCTGATATTATTATAAAATGGTTTGAGGGAGCCTGGGTCTGAAAATTACTTTATAGCTTTTTCTGAGGGGCACTTTTGTACCCGCAGCTGTTCTCACCTACAACTCCCTAGACCTGAGTGAATGCAATCCATTCTGTTGGCTTTTTTCTTCTTACCTGTTAGGATCTCTTAGCGAATCCAGAGGTCCACTTTAGATCAAACTCTTCTGAGACTCCTCATACTTCTAAGCAGCCCCTTTGTACAATATCAAAAATGGATCTCCCATAATGGCTCACTCTCATGCTTCAGGCTTGTTGCCAATGCCAGAGGAGACTCAGTGGATGACACTGTAAATTGAAGTGGCATCTCAATGGTAAGCAAACAGTTCCCTAGCCTGAGACTGTAGTCCTGTTTAAAGCAAACAACAGAAGGTGTAGCTAGGTATTTCACTGAAAGTTCTGGGAGGTAAGACAGCCATCTGGATTTAGTGAGTGCTCGATATACTCCAGATTTATCAGAGACGGGCAGAGCAGACACTGAACTGATTCAAGCCATCCACACACCCATGGCTGCCAAAGTCTGCAACTATGCACAAAGCAAAAAAAGCCTACGAAAAAGCAAAAACTAGGGCAGACTTAAAAATGACCTGAACATTGAATGTACTTGTCAGCCCACACACAAATCCATCAGCAGAGTAGAGGGCCTGACTGATGGGGTCTGAACACAACCCCTGCCCAATCTCTGGCTAAATGCTAAGCTGTGCAGAAACAGCAGCAGCCTTTAGGAAGCAAGATTTAAAATTTTAAAAAATGAACAGACGTATCAGTGGCTGCATACCCTAGTAGAGACAGACTTCACAAATACACTAAAGGCAAGTTATTAAACAAAACAAGAACAACTATTTGGGGAGAAAATCAGACTCTATAATTGATAGATTAGCTAAAATTCAACAAAGTTACAAACCAAAGAAACAAGAAAGTGTGACCCTTACTGAGGAGGAAAAGCATTATTAAAAAGCAACTGTGTATCTCCAGATGTTGGATTTATCATGGACTTAAAAAGAAGTTAAACAATGGAAGTCATGTTTAAAGAATTAAAACTATGATGGAAATGATCCAATGCATGAAGAATCTCAACAAAGAGATAAAGTATATGAAAGAACCACATAAAAATTTGGAGCTGAAAAACACAATGATCTGAAACTGAAAAATTTAGTTAATTTGAGATGGCAGAAGAAAAAAATCAATGACCTTAAGAATCAACAGAAATTATTCAATCTGAAGAGATGGAGAGAAAAAATGAAGTAGCAAACCCCTAGCAACCAGATCAACATCAAGTGTGTCAACATGTGTAAAGGCAATCCCAGAAAAAGAGAAAAGCACAGATAAGTGTATTTGAAGAAATAACTGCCAAAATCTTCACAAATTTGGTGAAAAGCATTAATCTACAGATCCAAGAAGCTCAATAACTCCCAAGCAGGAAAAACGCAAGGTGATCCACACCTATAAAGACATCATAGCCAAATTGTTAAAAGACAAAACTAAAAAATAAATAAATCAATCTTGAAAACAGGAAGAGATAACAACCTATCGCCAAAGGAGACCAAAATTTTGAGCAACAGCTGATTTCTCACCAAAAATAATGGAAGTCAGGGGTTGTGGGATAACATATTCAAAGTGATTAAAGAAAGAACTGTCAACCAGGTATTCCATACTCACCAAAACTATTCTTAAAACACAAAGACAAAATAAAGACATTCCGACACAAATACTAAAGACATAAGATTATACAAAATAGTTTTGTCACTGTATTGCTGAGTTGTAACATGTATAGATATAACAAATGACAATAGCAGAGAGAAAAGAAAGATACACAGGGGAGCAAAGTTCCTCTATTTGACCAGAATTAAATTTGTCTTATTCTGATGGAGACTATGATCAGTTAAGATGCATACTGTCATCTCTAGGGCAACAACTAAGATGTAACTCAAAAAAAGAGGAGCAGAGGGATCTCTTTATATATTAGAAAAACAAAACAGCAAAATGGAAGATGTTCAAAACAACTTTATCGATATTAAATATGAATGAACTTAACACCCAACTCAAATAATAAAGATTGCCGGACTGGATAAAAAATAAAGCAAGATGCAGCTGATAAAGGATTTATATTCAGAATATATGATTTCTTATAACCTATAAGACAACCCAGAAAGGGAAGATTTAAAATGCTTGAATAAATATTTCTTCAAAGAAATACAAATGGCAAATAGGAGAGGATGCTCAACATCACTCGTGCTCATGAAATGTAAATTAAATCCACAATGACATACTACTTAATATCCATCAGAATGGTCTTATCAAAAAGACTCTTTAAGTAGTACTTCTTTTTAGAAGATGTGAAAGCACAGAACCTTCGAACACTGGAGGTTGGAACATATTATATAATTACTTTGAAAACAGTTCCTCAGGTTCTTAAAAAGGTAAAGAGAAACTTACCACATGACTCAGCAATTTCATTCCTAGAAGTCTATCCCAGAGAAATGAAACATGAATTCATGCAAAAACATGTACACACACATCAAATATGCACACAGAGGAAGAGGAAGGGAAGGAGAAAGGAAAAGGAAATGGCAATAAAAAGAAAGGGGCAAATAAAAACAATTGGTGAATCGGAGTCAAGAGTATATATGGGAGTTGCTTCTATTACTGTTAACATTCTTAAGTTTGAAACTACATCAAAATTTAAATTTATAAAGAAAAGGGCAAGAACATCATGTAGCAAGCTCCTTCTATCAACTTCTTCAATGAAGACCATATACAGCTTAAAAGTTATTAAAAAACTATAGGTAATTTTAATAAAATCACTTCAAGAATATAATTTGGTTGTAAAAACCAATACAATGTACTAATTACTTTTCTGAGTTAAATAAATTCATCTGTAAATCCTGTAACAAACACATTTGTATTCATAAAATCTGAAGGAAAAGCAAATGTGATTTTCCATTTTTAGCACAGGGTAATTCAAAAGTTCACTTTGAAGGGGACTAAGTTTTTGGTTTCATTTTGCTTTTAAGATGAAGCATAATTATATAGTTATTCAGAATTTGAAGTGTTGTTTATTTAACAAAATACTGCTGCTGAAATAAATTTCATTAGCCAGAGTGATAGTAATGTTAAAACAGAAAAAAAGACCATGAAAATGCAAGCTGCATTTTTTAAAGTTTATAACCATTTAAATTCTGATTGTACGTTTACAATTCTCTACTCTTAAGATTTTTTAAAAAACATTTTATATATAAACAATCTAGAGCATAATTAAGTACATCTTAATGAAGTTTTCACTGATGTATGTAGAAATATGGTTTACCAACAGCCAAATAGCATCATTTCCTTATCAAAGATAAATGGTACTACCTAGAAATAAAGACAATCTGTCAACAATTTTACTTTACTACACAAAAATACTTCAAAGAGCTAAAGGCACGATTTTATCCACATCTAGTAGCGTAACCAACCGTAAAATCTTATTTTCAACTTAATAACTGATTGACATTTCTCAAACAAGCTGTTTTCAGTGCTGATAGTTCTTTATTTTCTTTAACATATTTGTTATGAGTTGCTGATTTGCAAGAGGTGTCATCATGAGAATAACCCAAATTCGATAAATGTGACAAAAGGTTGACAAAGTGTTTCACACCCTTGAGTGATACTAAGTCATGAAAGGGTGAAAGGCGTTGCAAAAGGAGACTACTGCAGTGCTACTTATATTCTCGCAGAAAAACCAGCAGTGCATCCATTTAAAGAGATATCATCTCAATTCTAATTTCTTCCCCTCAAGGACAATTTGAATCTCTTTGGCATCCAAAGTCTCATAGGTCAATAAAGCTTCTGCTAGATTCTTATGCTCTTTTGCATGAGTCTTCAAGATATGTTTTGCTCGTTCATATGAGTCCTGAAATAGAAAAGCAGATATATAAGAGGCAGAAACCTTAGGAGAAGCAAAAATTATCAATGAAAAAAGAAAAAAACTTTATGTACTCTAAAATATGCAAAATCTATTCATTTCTATTTATAAAATATGAAAGCATTTTTTTAGATAAGTGAATTTTATTTACAGAAGTCACAAAGATTAACAATTAACAGAATCAAAAGGGTTTAACATATATCACTTATTATATGATAGACATTAAAAGTTTTCTACTTTTATTCATTCTTTATATTTCAATTTTTAAAAATCTAGAAATAAGGCAGTATACATGGAATAGATTTACTAATTTTAAATTATTTCATTCTACATCAGATACTGTCAATTTTAAAACCACCTGCAAATTAAATGGTCTTTTCATTAAAATTTTGAAATTTAAATGAAGTAAACACCAAATAGAATTCAATGCATAAGAGAAACTGTCATAAATTTTAAAAGAAAAATATTATATTAGCAATATCAGAAATTAACAAAGAATTTTCTAAAGAATATTGCAAAAGTAAGATATAGTAAATGTTTTATAATGATTAAGTCTAGAGTATTTTTACTTGCAATCTTGTCCATTCAGTTTAAAACACCAAAGCGCTGATTTGAATGTGAAGGGACCGTTTTTATTTTTTTAATTATTTTTTTAAAGTGATAACATTTTTTACTTCACTTTTGAATTTTTACACTTTTGAATTTTTACACTTTTGAATTTTTTACACTTTCTCTAATTATTCCATATAAAGTAGAAACTAGACGTATGTATACATCTAGTTTACATCGATACCGGGAATTTTTCTTTTTTGCTTTATTATTTTCACAACCACAGATGTGCTTGATTAACAACATAACCATCACAGAGGCAAACGTGACGCAGAATACTGGCAACGAAAAACAAAGCAAGGAGGAGTTACCAGACAGACAGGCTCGTTCCACATTCACTACTGCCTTTTAAAGTGCCAAGTATTTAACTGCGTGTTTTTCTTCAGCTAGAAACGGATTTTTTTTTTTTTTTGACTTGTTTTCATCAGTGCATGAATGTTTCTTTTCTCATTTCAGCAGATGGACAGATAGATACTATAAGCTACCTGGAATGTGAGACTGGAAGGCCCGGGTATTCCTGATTCTCCCCATTGCAGTGTTCATGCAATTTCCCTGCATCATAGGGTCTTGTTTAAACACGTCTGTGAACTTGGCTGGGTGAGTACAGCTGGGAAATCTGGTGACAGGTACTAACAAGCATTATCAGGGAGAAGTCATGGATATTTAAAAATATTTTTTTGATTCAGATCTTGGTCTGACTGAAGAGTAACAACCATACTGAGAACTGGAAGGCAGAGCTATGGTGCTGGAAGCTCTTCTCGACTCTGAAACAAGGCTTGCTCACCAAAGTGATCACCAACTTCATTCCCCAGGACCCCTATCCCTGCCCATACAGTATTAAACTGTAGACAAAAGACAATGATAGAATTCAAAAAGAAAAAAAAGATGTAAAGAAGTAGAAGGACAGAAATTTAAAGAGAGAAGAGAAACCAAAGTCCACAGTCAAGAAGGACAATGAGAAGAAATTTAAAAGCCCCGAGCTGGGCCGAACCCAAAGCCTGAGTACTCCTCACCATGAAAGGCAATCTCTGAAGAACAATATTCTCAAAGGAGAATACCCAGGACACAGATAAGGCCATTCCTAAAATAAACGGCTTTTCTTTTCGTTTGTTCACGGTTACAAGGAAAACAGTTTTCGCTACTGAAGCACAAGACGCAAATCAGTAACGTATCACCGTGGAAAGGGGTTTCAGTCACGTGTAATATGTGCACTGGACCTTTTCATGGTGTCATAACCCAGTTATCTGCCATACAGAATTTCAATTTCAGGATTCAAGTTTCCTCAAAGGAAGACACTGTGGACATCTGTGGTCATAACTTCTGATGGACAGCAGCCCAAACTGGTCAAGTGTCTATAAGCCCTGAACAACAGGCAGATTTACTATGAATTACCATCAAATTCGAACGCGAATGACAGGTGTCTCACTCCAAGTCCCAGCATTGCCATATAATCTATAACTTTCTGTACAACTCTACAATGGAGCTGTATTTCAGTGACTGTTTTGATAACAGATTAAACTTTCCAAAAAGTTATACATAATTCAGGTCTATTTTTTTCTACCAGTAAGAGTTCTGCTTAGTTATAAACCCTCATAATCACAATGTTCAGTTTTTGAAAAATCAATTAATCAAAATCAATCCTTCTGAATGCCATGACATTTATGTGACCAATCTGAGTCTGAAATACAAGTGCAAGCTGTATATCCCATGGACCACTTTCACTAGGCTAAGGCTGTGGAAAATAAACAGTAGATATATGATTTTTTAATCTCGCAAAATGACATGTAGAAGGTACTAAGTGACACTGAACAGATCACAAAGCACGACAGACATTAGTTCTCTCCCTCCCTAGCATCTCTTCATCCCCCTGTATTTCCGACGTCCACAGAGTGAGACTGTCCCTGAGCAACTGCATGATCAGGAACTGTCTTGTACGACTCTTCATTCAGTGTGTTCAATTCAGCAACTACTTCATCAAATGCCGTTTTTGCCAGGCTACAAGCCTTTTCAGGAGAGTTCAGAATCTCATAGTAAAAGACAGAAATTCAGTGCCAGGCCAAGCTGAACTGGGTATGTAGGCTGCATTTCTTTCTTACTACTTTCAAATGCTTCCTGGTAAGCCTGCTGGGAGGTCAACAGTGGTTTGTCTGTCTCCAAATGCCACTCTCAGAAAGATACCTAAAATATTCTTTCATTTTCAAGTAGAACACCTTACTTTCTGGTTGTGTAGCACTGGGAATAGATATTTGTCCAACAGTTCTACAACGTCATTACAGGTGTCCTGTGGTTCTGCCCCTATCTTCTAGCAGGACTCCGCCTACCTGCTGCTGCTGCTGTGCATTCCTGTTTTCGGTTCAATGCTGGAGATGACACGCCAAGAACAGTGGCACCTACCATGTTCTTATAGGCAAAAGAGAGATTTCTCTCTTTTTTGAAGAGTTTGTGCCCCTTTCCGTGACTGTTTTCATAGCTGTGGCCATATCAGCACAATCTGTTCTGTGAGTCTGTCTTTCTGTACCAGCTCATTTTTATCCATGATCATTCCCGTGGGAGCACTGCAGGGGACAAAGACGGCTGTGAGCCTACCTCCCAGCACGGTGTGAAAGGATCATTTGGTGTAAGACAGCATGTGTCATTTTAAGGATAAAAGGGAGATGAACTGTGTGTTTTGGCTTGCAAATGATGTTCTTTATAAAAGTAATACTCAGTGTTCCCATTATCCTTGAATGACAAGCAAGATTCTTTAAGCACTATGTGAAAAACAGACCATCCTTTTCCTGATGGAATTCTTCTAATTTTATTCAGTTTGGATCTTCTGGATGTCTCAAGGAAATCCCTTTAAGCAGGAGTGGGTCACTATATAGTGGCCAAAAAGTATCACTAATTTTGACATGCAGATCATGTGGAACAACAAATAATCAATTTAAAATAATCTCTAACATTTCATGTAGAGTTATCAGCTGTGCAGTTGATTCTTGAATACTTTTCTCTTTTCAACATTTCTATGAGGCAGAGAGAAAAGCGGTCTTCTAGAAACTCGCTCAAGGTAATTGACAGTTTCTCTTTATTTTCTTTTGTATCATGAACTTTAGTGGACAGCTCATTTAAGAGTCTTGATTCAAAAAGTCACAACCTGATGTTTCAATTCATCCTGTAGTACAGAAAGAGATTCCAATATGTTGCTGCTCATCCAACCACTGCTGCTTCCTTTCAAAGTCTTCCTTGAACTTTTCCTTCATTCTTTGATTGAATAGCAGTACCAATTCAAGATCATGTCTCAATTTTTGGAACTCTTCTTTTCCTAATTGTTCCAGCTCTTCTTCATTCAGTGGAACCATTTCAGGAGTTTCTTTCCTACTATTGACTGAGTTCAGCAATTAAACATTTTACTTGCATAAGTAATAATAATAGCTGAGCATCTGAATCAACGAGAGTCTCAGTTCCAACAAGGGATAATTTATTCTGACATTCTTCCACACTTTTTAGTAAGTTCTTTAGTATCCAAAACGTCTTATATAGCTGTAGTATTATCTGGATAAAATCTTGCTGACTCATTGACATGTACCTTATGATTTTCTTAGCCTTTTAAGAAAAAGAGCCATGTGACCTTGGGCAAGTCATTTAAACTGTCTGTGCCTCAGTTTCCTTATTTGCAGGATTCTAGAGCCAGAGAACGGGGTTCAAGGCCTGGCTGTTCAGCGGCTATCCAGTTCCCCAGAGGTCAGGGTACCTCCACTGGGGCTGCAGCTCTGTATCCTGAGAGCTGCCAGCACCGGCAGCAAATGACTAAAATATAAAAGCATTTAAATGCTTGGTTCCCAGAGATAACTCTTTTGTACTTTCAAATGTTCTATGTTCAACCTCAAAATCTGTCATATACATCTATGGCTATGCCATCCTGAACAAGCCCAATCTCGTCTGATCTCGGAAGCTAAGCAGGGTCAGGCCTGGTTAGTACTTGGATGGGAGACCACCTAGAAAGACCAGGTGCTGCAGGCGTAAAAAATAAAAAAAACCCTATAAGGGACTATAAGCTGACAAGGTCCTTGCAATCTGTAAGGTCAACTAAAGGATGCCTTGCCTAAAAAAAAACCAAATCTACCACGTAGAACAATGATAAAAAACTACTTTAAAAAATTAAAGTATACTTTGTATTTATCTGCTTTTTACATAAGGCTTGTGAACATAGAAATCTATTTCTCTATCTAGTATATGTATTACAAAGGACATTTGCTCCTTTTCCCTCTTGATTTCACCAATTTATTCAATCTAGAATGGCCAGAAAAGATCTACCTTTCCATTCTTTTACTGTAACCACACACAAACTTCATTTCTTTAACACAGTATTTTTTCCTCTGACTCAAGATGGTTTTGCCCAGATAATAGCAATGTGACTCACTTGCTTTCTTTTCCCGTCCTTATCCTCTGTATGCCTGCTCCTTTAATCATTAGGCCTTAAGATGTAAGATTAACCAAGCCTCAGGTCAGTTATCATGAGGACAGTAGGTTTCGAGTAGACTTTAAGGATAACATTTTGGCTTTAGATGTGTTTCAGTCCCAGGCCAGTCGAGGCACAACAACCCCAATGGCCACAAGACCTGAAGGGACCTAACAGGATGGCGCAGTGGCTGATTCCAGAACCCAATGCAATGATCAATTACTTCATCCCCCTCCAATCATCCAATCAGTTGCACCCATGATCCTAACTCCCTTAGTTTCCATGACTACTGATTTTTCCCTATATAATCTATACTCTTGAGACACCGGGGAGCCAGGCCTTTGAGCGATAGCCTGCCTGTCTCTAGGACTTGCAACTCTCTAAATAAACCTTACTTTCTTTGCTACAAAATCTGCATGTATCTCTTTTTGGCATAGATGTATGCAAACCAACCCCTTTTTTGTCTAGTTAACATTACTTGGTAATATACTCACTTGTCAATTTGTGACAACTGTAACAGAATTATTACAGCTGATCCTTGATTTCCACACACTTTTTTTTTTTTTGCAATCCACCTTATATTTGCCACTTTAAGTCCTTCAATTGTCTTTCCAAAGGTGATTTAGGATTAAGTTTATCAGTTCACGAATAACGGCATTACTAACAGTTCTTTTTGGCAGTGTCACATTTGTCTATACAGTGATTTTACCAATATTTGAGTAATCATATTTTTGCCCTTATAAAACTGGGTGGAAAATATAAAAATGAGTTTACCAACACCAAGAAGCACAGATCATAAAAACATAATAACAATTATTAAATATAGACATCACTATACATTCTGAACAAAAATCCTTATGTAAAACAATCTAATTAAAGGATATATATAAAATATTATAAATAAATCATAGAAAATTATAACTAAAAATCAAGGATAAATTAGTAATAACTTTGAAAACTTTCTTAGGATGAAACTCTTACATCATAACATGTTAAGATTATCATTAGGATTTTATGCATTTAAGTTTCACATACATCTGAACCCAAAATGCCATTCACTAGGAATCATGTCCCCTTAATAACAGTGTAAGCTTGCCATCTAGTGGGAAGAGCACCTAACGCCTTTCCAATCTATCATTTGAGAAGGAAAGAATCCAATTCATGCTCTAGAGTATTACAGTATTACAGTACAGTATTACAGTATTACAGTATAATTTATTCAGAATAACATAAATAGTAATGGAAAGAGAATTAAGATTCTGGGAAGGCAGATTCTTCTGAAACACCTTCTAACTAACCCTTTCTATTATATAAACTTCCCATATCCTTAACTACTCTAAAGCATTTTCCCTACCTCCTTTGAGTTAATCAAAACTTGGAGAGACTACTTTCTCTAAGCCCCAAGTGGCAGTTATTTATTCACTTTTATCTCACACACTTCAGGATAAAGAGGTGAGCTCTTTGTTCCCACCAACACTTCCAGACCATTACTATACTATCTTCTTCTATCAAGCACTATTCCTTTGATGTTCATGTTATTTTACTATAGCCCTACCCAGTACCCTTCACTGTGTCATCTACCCTAATCACAGTCATCATTCACTAAAGACTTCTGACATTCAGGTCAGGCTTCTCCATTCCAAGATCTGCCTTCATGCATGCCCAAAGGGAACACATATCCTATCTCTGCTTTAAGCTCCTGACTTATGTATCTCTCTCAACTTCCAAACTTCATTAAAACACCTCAATTCAACATGTATAAAACTGAACTCATGATCTACACTCTTCCCAGCCTTAGGTCATCATCAGTATTTATTCAGTAAATGGCACAACTAGATAGTTGCACAAGGTAGAAATCTAAAAAATTGTTTTTTGATTTAATTAGCAGATCACATACCCAAAACATCAAAACAAAGGCATTTTGATTCCACTACATCAGAATCTGTCCAACCTATCCATGTTTCTCAATTTCCACTTTTACCACCCTACTCCAAGTACCCATCATTCCATCATACTAGATTATCACACAACCTACTGAGATCACTGAACCTACTCTTAGACATCCTTCACCCTAACCTGTACTGGACACTGCAGGGAAATGACCTTTGTTTTGCTTTCTCTGTATTCTCAGCACAAGTAAATAATAACATATGTTGAACAAATATATGTCACAGTGGGAAAACGATTAGGATCAATAATATCCCCCATTCTAATACCTCTTATGGCTTTGCAGCTACAGTAGACCTACTCACTGATATAAACTGTTTTTAGCCTATGGCTAGAATAAAATAAAGATCCAGTCTATGACCAGAGGTTCTCTACCATCTTATTTAAATCATGGTTGCAATGGTGCATCTATTATCTTTATTACATATAGTGACATTTCTAAAGAATGAAAGCCTTCGGTTATCATTGGGTAAGCACCCTACTATTTATGACTAAATAAGTAAGCATAGAAAAATATGATCATTACCCTTAGAAGGATTCTGATTTCTTGTTCAATAGCAGATTGCGTTTCTGGACTCAGTTTCCCTGTATCATTGTAGGTCATAACTCCAAGCTAAAATGAATGGGAAGAAATTGAATAGAAAAACCCAAAACACTAATAAATGTAACAGAAAAAGTACTGTCCTATACATATAAAAACAAATTTCACAAGGGGCAAGGAAGAAATTCAATATAAAAATGCCCTAAGGACAAAGAAACTCCATTATTCTTCCAAAGGTATAAAACTAAAATTAAGTATGAGCAAGAAAGAAAATTTTAAATCATACATATGGTTCTGAGTACTTTCTTAGAAAATCTGGGCAGCTATTCCAAGTCCAGAAATCCCCAATTCAGAGCACTAGAATTGCTTCATGGAACCACAGTGATAATGTAGGAAAGTGAAATATATGAAAAGGGTAATGCATGGCAAATTCAGCAAGTAGGTCTTTTATGTCATATCAATAGAAAAGGCTAAAGAGTTTGTCTTATCACTTGGTTAACTCATGAAATAGTAACTACTACTGTTTGACCAGCTAGAATAGAAAAAGAATGCTACATGTGATTACTCAGAAAATAAGATTTAGTTTAGAATAAGCTGGGACAAATCCATTTGTAATGAGACAGTGGAAAAGTAAATGTTATCAATTTATGTGAACCCTCTCTCACAGAGACACTTGGCATATATCATTTGAATATGAGGAAGGATTAAAAGTAGCCAATACCTTTTCACTCATTCCAAATTTGGTAACCATCCGCTTTGCTATTTTAGTTGCATTATCAAAATCACTGGAAGCACCTATGAATTTAAAATATATATAGAACTCCAGTTATAAAAATATCTTTAAACCAGCAAACACAATGTGATCTAAAGCCATTCTTTACAGCCAACCTGTTGTAATATGGTCAGTTCCAAATATAAGCTCCTCTGCCACTCTTCCTCCCATACTAACATCCATCTGTGCAAGCAGCTGAGCTCTGGTTTCATTCCATCTGTCATTCTCAGGCAACAGGGACACCTAGACAAATGAAAAACAAAGAAACAATTCAAAACAGTTTGAAACACTTATGTTAATAACCAGAATTATCATTTGGCTCTCTTATCTTATGAATACAATGATGCTGAAAGCTCAAAAGACAGCAATTTATAAAATAAGGAACATTCTGTATAAAATAAAAGTTCATTTTCTAAATAATAGGTAGATAATCCTGTAATAGGACTGTTTTATCTTCTGTTTTACAAAAATGTTTAAAGTGTGTATATTTTAAAAGATATGATAAACTTGTAGTTGATGAGAAAAATCTTAGGAAAACTACTTAACAAGTACATAATTTCTTTCTGGGGGGAATAGAACAATTAGATATTTAAGAATTATTCTTTGCTGTCATTCTAAAATTAAATTTCATAATGTAAATATTAATATCAAAAACATTAATATTCTTTATTATCAGATAAATTTCACAAGTATTTATGATTTCAAGACAGTTCAGGAAGTTAAAAAGTATCCACAAACTTAGGATGTGGCTGAATTTTCTTTTTTCTTTCTTTTTTTTAAATTTTCTTTTAAAATGTTTTCATCAGCAATTTCCTACATAAGCTTCTGGGGAGCACTACTAAAAAAAAAGCTACGAGATAACTTACATGTCCCAGTGTTGGCCCTCGAGGCATGATTGTAGCTTTGTTGATAGGCATTGCATCTTTAGTGTAATATGCAATAATAGCATGACCAGATTCATGATATGCCGTGATGGTTTTGTTTTTGTTATCAATTTCCACGCTTCTACGTTCAGGCCCTAAGAACAAACATTTAAGTAGATAAAATACTCCAGGTACATTTAAATAAACTAAATTCATTTGCCACAAAGTTATTTTTAGAGTAACATGATTTAATATTAACAGTTTAAACAGAGTAAAAGTTTTTAAAGAGGAGTAGAATTCACTCTACAACACATGTAATTTACAACAGCCTATCAGCTGAAAATCAAAACTGTTACAATTATCATCTTAATTCATATACCAAAAGAGAATGCTTAATTCTATTTCGAGAAAATAAGGTTCCAATTTAACAGGAATGTCATAACTAATCTGTTTTGAAATCAATTCATGATCTAAAATAAAAATTAAATACTAAAAAAAAATTAACTATCCTTTTATCATCAATCTCAGATAAGAGCAAAATCATGAGCATCCAAGTCCCCCAAAAGTATAATTACGTAAGCTTTATTTGTTCTATAAAAGGCCAAACTGTGTTGCTATGTTCAAGTATATATTTTCATGTTCCTGTGCCTTTATTTTGATAACCTTTCTCTCAAAATGAAAAATTTATTCTCTAACATAATGAATAGTATAAAGTAGAAAAAAAAAGGAAAACCTACCCATCAGAATTTTATCTTTGGAAAACTCTAGTTCCTTCATGGTAACCATTTCTTTTCCATCAACAGCTGCCTTTAATGCAGCTTGGTTCACAAGATTCTCCAACTCTGCTCCAGAAAAGCCAACAGTACCTCGAGCTATGATTTCCGGATCAACAGCTAAGTAGATAGAACATATTCAAATTCTAAAACAGCTAATAGAAAGCTCTTCACAAAGAACTCACATTCCAACAGAAAAAAAACAGATAACAGCTATCATGAACTGTAATTTAAAATATTTATCTTAAACTAAAAAACTTACTTTACTAAATTAAATTCTAAAAGGAAAAAGCTAAAATTGCTTATAAATATGCCATTAAAACTGCCATTGGGACAAACTGCAAAAGTTCTCAAATTTAAAAAACTTTGTGAAAAACAAAGAAATGTAGAGCACCAGAATAAGCTTCCTATCATGACCTATACTGTTTAATGGCCCAACCACAAATTGAAAATGCATACATAGAGACATTTTGTTTTCTGAATTTCATCTTGAAAAACTTTGGGCATAAAAACTCTCATTATACGCAACATATTTTTTTTATTTTTTATTAAAATTACTAAGGTGACATTGGTTAATAAAATCAAATAAGTTGCAAGGGTATAATTCAATAATGTCATATGTATATTGCATTTTGTGTTCACTACCCAAAGTTAAACTTCCTTCCGCCATCAAGTATTCGATCCCCTTTGGTTTTACAAATTGATTCAGATATCTCTGAAAATACGACAGCTTTAACAGCTGCTTTTATTACTCAAGTGGGTCCACAATATTTCCACGTGTTTTCTTTTACAGTGTGTATCTCCTCTTTTGGCCCTAAAGTGATTATATCATGACATACTGTGCTCATAATACAAAGGTGTGTTTTCTATAATTTTATATTTTACATTCATCTTAAAGAACATTTATACATATATTCATCTCCAAGTACTGTCTATCTGAATGCTCAAAAGAAAACTTTTAGAATCAGGATTCAAAATTAGAAGATCTCCTGGATACAGACAAATTAAGAAATGGACTTTTTTAAAGAGGACATACATGGAAGGGAAAAGGGACATATAAAAGAACTGGTGTTTTTGAGACACTTATTAATTAGGGACCACGAACAAGATGAATTGATATATTAGCATTTTATGGAAATTACAATGTTTATGTCATGAAATTAGACTTACATTGATCAAACTTTATTTTATTGAGATACCATTTCAAAATTTCTGTCCGACCTTTTACATCTGGCCTTGGAACTGTAACCTGCATGTCAAAACGACCAGGACGTATTAAGGCACTAAAGGGAGAATACAAAAAGAAAATATAAATTAATAAGATGAGTATGCTGAAGGTCAAAATAAACAAGACTCACATCCTAAAGAAAGGATGGAAAGACAATGGTGACCAAAGGTTAGATGGAGTTTAAATATAAATATTCAGATAGTTCCTTATAAAACATGGCTCAAATAACAGTTTCAATAACCAGAAGACAGAACAAAAGTTCACATAGATATTCGTGTGCATCTAGACACATAGATATTTGTGTACATCTAGATAGTACACAGCTCTCAGAAACAAAAACATGCAAGTCACTCAGTCAAGGAACAAATAATTCTACAGCAATTTGTGATGAGAGCTACACATCCATCTTAACTGCTGTACATAAAGAATGTTAAACTAGAGTTTTAGGTAAAGATAAACTAATACTCTACACCCCCCATAATTTTGTGATAAGTTGTCAGATGGTTCTTTCAACAGCTATACTGAGATATAATTCATATACCACAGAATTTCAAGTGTATCCAGTGGTTTTTGATATATTCAGAGTTGTGCAACCATCGCCACAATTTAATTTTAGAATATTTTCATCCCTCCTCAAAAAGACATCCACTGGCAGTCACTCCCCATACTCCTCAGTCTCTGGCAACCACTAATCTACTTTCTGTTGCTATGGATTTACTTATTCTGGACTTTTCAAATAAATGGAATCATATAATATGTGACGGTTTTGATGAGCTTCCCTCTCTTAGCATGTTTTTAAAGTTCATCCATGTTCCAGTATGTATCAGTATTCTACACAAATTTTCTTTTAATACTTACTTATCTAATGCCTCTGGGAAGTTTGTGGCTCCTATGATGATAACTCCTTCATTGGGTTTAAAACTTAAAAAAAAAAAAAAGTACCTTTTCGTTAAAAATTAAAACAGTACACATAAGAAATGTTCTACACAAAGCTGTTTCATCATTGATCTTATTAACAGCAAAGAAAAGGGTCTGCTCTTTTTATGACCCAAATGATAAGATATCTCTATTTTTTTAAAAGTAACAAATGTTAGGCATTCATACATCGATGAATCTGCTATTAATAAATTATCAATCATTTGTGATTACATATCTGCACAATATTAGTTCTTAGGAAGAGATGACCTGACACAAAAAGCTTGGGTACCTAATTTCTAAAAATTATTTATTTTCAAGTTTACCAATTCAAATTCTTTGCTTCCTGACTTCCTATTTGGTGCCGGAATGTTTTATATGACCTTAAGAAATGTTTTTGATTCTTTCGAAACAACTCCGCCTCTTTTTATATTATGAAAACTGATACAAACTATTAATTTCCTGCAACGCTCAAAGCTAGTCACAAATTACATAGGGACTGGTGTACCCTCCCTTTACATCTCCAAATAAGACTGCTAGTCTTAGCAGGAATCAATGCTTTCCTGTCATAATACAATAAATGAAAATAGATGTAGATAACACCAATTAAAAGGAGTTGGTACATTAATTACCCCATTCATAAACAAACAATATAATACTGAGAATAAGCTTTGACTTCTTGCCTTGACTTCTTGCATGATAGTACGCTGTTGCCTATAAACATAACATTTTCCCTCACTCTCAAATGTTACCAAATATATCACCATATTCCAAAGACAGGGGAAGATTCAATTACCCATCCATTTCAGCAAGAAGTTGATTTATAGTCTGCCTGGAATATGGATGCATTGGAGATTCAATTCGCTTCCCACCAACAGAATCTAATTCATCAATAAATATAACACAAGGAGCATTCGCTTTTGCTTCCCCTAGGAAAACAGAAATGATTCAAATACGTTTAATGAAATCAACACTTTTTGAACAAAATCATATAAATTTAAAAACCTGTATGATTATCAAAAGCTAACAAAGACATTCATTCATTAGAGAGAAAAACACACAAAAGGATTTTTTTTTACTGACTGAAAAATAGTAGAAGAAAAGAACTATACCATAAAGAATAAAGTATAATAAAAACAACTGAGCATTTATTCTTCCTAGCTGTACAAACTATATACAATCAGGTTTGAAGCTACTCTTTGATTATATATTATAGAAATGATTAAAACGAAAAAAAAAAAAAAAACCCACACACAAAAACAAAAAAATTAACAGCTTTTTCAGCAGCCCCACCCCCACCCCCCTGCCACTGCATCTAACACTTACACTAGCTCTTCTGACTACTTGGGGGTGGAAAAGTACAGTTCTGTTTTAGCTCACACATTAAGTTACCTGAAACCAGAATCCCACAATGGCTATTTCAGCTATCAATGTTAACCAAGTAGTAAAGAAAGGATAAGAAACGCTGTTCCCTTGAAATTAAGAAAATTTAATATTGTATGCAAGATACATTAAAACGTACGAAAAAGATTTCTTATACGGCTGGCTCCCACACCAACGAACATCTCATCAAATTCTGATCCAGAAGCATAATAAAAAGGAACATCAGCTTCTCCAGCCACAGCCCGGGCAAGAAGTGTCTTTCCTGTTCCTGGTGGTCCAACTAAAAGAATTCCTTAAAAAAATAAATAAATAAAATTAAAAAAAGGTAACAAGAAAGATTCAAAGTATAACAGGAAATTCTGATATAAATCTATAAAATAATTAAATAATTTATATAATTTTGAGGTTTGAAGCACATCAATGACCAATATTTTGAAACACAGCACGACATATTTTATCTAATTATTGATTCACTTCAGGGTCTTCTCCAATACTCATTTCCCTGTATCATTTAAATGCCTTTTATATATCAGCTATTGACAAGACAGACTCTTGAGGGAAAGGAATATAAACTTATATATCACTAAACAAATAAGATAAAATTCACATACAAAGTTTGAGACTAAACAACCAAATGTAATGCATGAACCTTGACTAATGTTCTTCCACAAAAGACACATTTTTAAAAATTCTAGGGACATCTGGTAAAAATTTGAAAAAATACTAGAGAATACATGATATTAAAATAGTAAGTTTTAATTGGTAGAATAAATTTTATTTAGAACAATGTCCTTACTCTTAGATGACATCTAAAAAAGTGTTTAGATATACAGTAGTTAATGTCTACAGCTTTCTTTCTAGCTTTTCCATAGGTTTGAAAATTTTTATAACAATTTTTTCATAGATTAAAATAGAATTCTCTGGTTTAAGTAACTTTTGCATTTTTCAGATTACATTTTAAAAGGCAACAAAACCGTATTAATGCTGTATCTTAACATAAAAACAATCTTTTTAAGGAAAGCCCAAAAATACTTTTAAGACTATCCTCTATTTTCGTATTATTGTGATTCCTAACTAGTTTAAATCATCTCATATCACTCTATAGATTATATCTTGGTACCTGAGAATTTTCCAACAAATTTATAATATTCTTTCTGATCAGAAAGAAGAATGTAATTATTTTTACGGTTTTAAAAATGTTCCTTACAATGTTACATTATTGATTTCATAAATGAATCCTAAATTATCATGCAACATTTTCATATACTACTGAACATTCTCAATAGAGATACTGGGCAGTATAAAATCAAGCCTTATTCACTTATATGTGGGGTATAAAACTGAAAGCAACAGATGAACAAGACAGACACTCATAGACAAAGACAATAGTTTGGTGGTTACCAGAGGGGAAGGGGGTGGGCATGAAGCAAATAAGAGTAAAGGAGGTCAAAATATGGTGATGTAAGATTTGACTTAGTGTGGTGAACATACAATCCAATATACATATGATGTTATTATTGAATTGTACACTTGAAATCTATGTAATTTTATTAACCAATGTCATCCCAGTAAATTTAATTTTGAAAAACCCTTAAATCAGAGTGCCCACTTTAATTCACCAAATCCATTTCTAGAATTAGAATCTATAATAATCTATAAATAACAAATGAATAAATCTAGGATTTGTTCTAAGGAAATAATTAAGCGTATCGGCAAAGCTTCGAGATAGTAAGATGATCATCCCAGTGCTAAATTTAATAGTAAAACATTAAAAATAATTTTAAAGTTCTTTATAAATGGTTAAAGTAGAGTACAACCAACACCATAGCGTCATTACAATTGTGCACCCAATTCCAGTATGTGGGTTTCCACCTCACACTAAAAAGCAATTCTCTGACACCAGCTGGGTGCCCTCCAATTCAACTCAGTTCTGACACTACCTACCTGGGGATAGCATTAGACCCCACGAGTTGAGAATTCAGTCTCACAAGTCCGCTCCCCACCTCCAACCCTGAGATGCCAGCGGCAAGATCAAGTGATTTCCTATGCTTCTGACCAACAGGCTGGTCAGAGGTTCCGATGTTCCCTTCCTTGTGTATGATTAAATTGCTAGGGCAGCTCACAGAACTCAGGGAAACATTTACTTAGCAGGTTACTTGTTTTACTATAACACATATAAATCAGGAACAGCCAAAGGAGATATGCGGGGAAATCGCATCCTTCTGGGTTTTTATGGAGGCCTCATTGCATAGGCACGATTGATTAAATCATTGGACATTGGTGATTGATTCAACCTCCAGCCTCTGTCCCTCCCCAGAGGTGGGGGGTAGACTAAATGTTCCAACCCCACAGGGTTAGTTCTCCTGGCAATCTGCCCCCTTCTTCGGGTGTGTTCCAAGTTATCTCATTAACATAACAAAAGAAACCTTTATTGCTCTGCTCTCTTCAGTATTAAAATTACAGCTTTAGGAGCTCTGTGCCCAAACTGGAACTAACATTAAATATATTTCTTATTATAAAGCACAATATCACAATCATTAAAAATCATATTGAGTAACTGTGAGATAACAAATCCAAATTGAGAAATGTTCTACAAATTCGTGTGTATTCTACACAATTAAGACCATAAAACATCTACCCTCAACCCCTCCAAAAAAAGGGTTGAGGAATTTTTCAGATTAAAGAAAAATCTAAATGTTATGTGTGAACCTGGATTGGGGGTAGGGGGTGAGGGGATCTAACTACAAAGAGTATTACTGGAACAAATGCTGAAATTTAAATATGACTGTGAATTCGATAATAGTTTTGGAACACCCTTACTCTAAGAGAAAATAGAGTGAGATATTTAGGCATACAGGAGCATGGTATCTATAATTTACTCTCAAATGGTTAAAAAATACATGTATGGGTCAAAGACCAAATGTCATACATCACAATATCACAGCAGCATACAAATTTTCAAAAATTTTTGTCTTAGGTTTCTTGAAAGAATATTCAAAAATATATTCAAAAAAATAAGGATACCTATAATCCATGGGATAAGCTTATTGATGGGCTTATTGATGGCTGTTATATCTCCTCACCTGCAGTGTGTACTGTGGATTTTCCTCTTAGAGTACTATAAAAAAAAATACATGAAGGCAGATCAGGATATCCCTTTCAGGACCTTTTCTACAAAGTTCCAAAACAGGAAGTTTCCAGAACCACCAAACAATGAGGATGAAGATGTCAAAGTTGAAAAACTAAAGGTCAGAGAACTAATGAGTTGCCAGTGTTGTGAAGAGAAACCAACCATTACGGTCAGCAATTTGCATAAAGTATATGATGACAAGAAAGATTTTCTTCTTACAAAAAAAGTAAAGAAAGTGGCAACTAAACATGTCTCTTTCTGTGTGAGAAAAGGAGAGATCTTGGGACTGTTGGGCCCAAATGGTGCAAGCAAAAGCACAACTGTGAATAATCTAGTTGGTGATACTGAACCAACTTCAGGCCAGGTATTTATAGATTATTCTTCAGGCCCAACTGAAGATGATGATTCCATTAAGGGTATGGGATATTGTCCTCAGATAAACCCCCTGAGGTCAGATATTACATTGCAGGAACATTTTGAAATTTATGGAGCTATGAAATGAATGAATCCAAGTGACATGAAAGAAGTCACAAATCAAATAACAAATGCACTTGATTTGAAAGAATATCTTCAGAAAACTATAAAGAAACTATCTGCAGGAATTAAGAGAAAGGTGAGTTTTGCTCTAAGTATGCTGGGGAATCCTCAGATTACTTTGCAGATGAACCATCTACAGGTATAGACCCTACGCCAAACAACACTCGTAATGAGAAATTCGAATTGTAATTTAAAACCAAAAGCAAAAAGTGAGCTGCTATTCTGACCACTTATTATGTGGAAGAGGCAGAGACTGTCTGTGACTGAGTGGCTATCACAGTATCTGGGCAGTTAAGAAATATATTGGGCAAGTCCAACATCTGAAGAGTAAATTTGGAAAAGGTTACTTTTTTGGAAATTAAGTTAAAGAACTAGATAGAAAACTTAGAAGCAGATCACCTTCAAAGAGAAATTTAGTATATTTTCCCAAATGCAAGTCATCAAGAGAATTTTTCTTCTATTTCAGTTTATACAAGTCCTAATGTAGATGTTCAGTCCCTTTCACAACCCCTTTTCTAAGCGAGAAGCTAAAAATACTTTTGTCACCAAAGAAAATAGCTTTTCTCAAACAATACTGGAACAGTTTTTCTTGTTGTTGTTGTTGCTGAAATCACTAAAGAACAAGAAGAAGAAAATAATATAGTTGTGGAACTTTAAACAGCATAGTTGGTGGGAAAGAACACTGGAAGACATAGTATTTTGAATGTGTATTGCTCAATCTGCTTACTGAATTTAATTCTCTCATTTTAACTGGTTTAAAAAGTATGTTATTTGAATAGTAACTGAAGATCCATGAAAGCACTTGGGATTTTCCTAAGTTTCTTAATTTAAATGCTGTGGTTGTATGTTTTACTTTTCTTCAAAACTTAGTATTTTTTTTAAAAAATGCACGTATGTAAAGAAAAGGAATAAGCAAACATGACAAAATGTAAACTTGGTGAGTTTGGGCTAAGCATGGATAGAATTTTCTATCCTATTCTTGTAACTTTAAAGTTTGAAATTATAACGAAACTTAAAATTACCAAAAAATGTTATAGAAAAGTATGTTCAAGATGAGCATTTATGTATAAAATAGCAATTAAAAGCAAACTTTAATCCATTAAATCTGATAAAAATTAAATTAGTAACATAGTACAGTACTTTTTGATGTCAAGTCTGGTAAAGGGACAATATCTTACCTTTCGGAAGTTTGCCTCCAAGCACAGTAAATTTTTGTGGATTTTTCAAGAATTCGACGACTTCCTGTAATTCTTGTTTAGCTTCCTCCACCTAAAGTGACACAATTCACCAAACAATTTTCAATAGTGATTAGAGTATCAAGCCATCCTCTTTGAAAATCATACATTTAATTGGAAATTAATCTTTTTCTATGTTTTAGTGAAAGGGATATACAAAAATTTCCCTATATTTATAAATATACAAAGGGTTTTCTCCTGGCCCTTACTGCCAATTATGCAGTCTTCTTACATATCCCAACAAAAGACATTTCTAACTTTTTGCATTTTTGAAAAGTAGTGTTTCCTCTAGTTAACAAAAACTATTCAAAATTCAAGTCAAATGTGTCAGTGGCATATGATTTAGCAAGTTTCAAATCCAGATCTTTTTTGGACCTAGTTATAAGCTTCAAGGGCAAATTATGTGGACTTGCTATATTAATAATAAATATATTACTATATGTTAGTGATACTATATTGCTATAATACATAAATGATAAAGGATCTGTGTTCAACTTGTAACACTAATTTGGGATTACGAGGCCCTCTTCATTAGAATTACTCCTAGATTATAAATCATTCAGTTCCTAACAAATGCCAAAGGGCAGTGACTAAAATTAAGCTACAGTGTACTGATATTGTTTTATAAATGGTTGTGGCAAAAAAAGTGTAAAATTTAATCCCCAAAATATTAAAATTGCAGAATTGCCATCCCTAGAGAGAATAAAGCCCAAATTCATCAACAGAGATGGAAAGCAGACTATTAGCTCAACTTTAAAAACTGATTAAGATTACAAAAGCTTCCTATCAGAAATGGTGAGCAATCTTCCTAATCAGCACACTAGTAAAGTCATAAATACAAATACCTAGTGCCAGAATGATACCAAAAATTAGTGCAGCAGGCCAGATAGTAAACAACAGTTGTGGCAATATGCTAAACTAAAAAATAACAGTCCATTAAAGGGGCCAAAAACCACAACCTGGCTCTACCAAGGAATACAGACCTAGTGCTCCAGACTTAAATTTTCTAAGAAAAAAACCCAAAATCTTTTTATGGATGAAATCTTCCAATTTAAAAATGTTGGCTACCAATTTAAGTTACAAATGTGTTTATATGTGCACTTATTTATATTTATTTATTAAAAAAATTTTTTTTAGGTGAGGCAACCCTTGGTTGACCTCACAGATTGCAAGGACCTTGTCATCTTACAATCCCTTATTTTTCACACCTACAGCACCTGGTCTTCCTAGGTGGTCTCCCATCCAAGTACTAACCAGGTCCGACCCTGCTTAGCTTCCAAGATCAGACAGGATCGGACTTGTTCAGGGTGACATGGCTGTAGACTATATTTATTTGTTTTAAATTATACTTGCCAAACAATACATTTATTAATCCAGTTCATCTCATTGGCAGCTCATTTATAATCTCACATTACACAACTTTAAATGGCTCTCAGTGAGAAAAAAGAACTCAAGTATGTAAGGCAGGTTTAAAAAGAAACTGCCTGGAAAAGAGTGCATTAAAACATGAAACACATCTTGGGTCAAAAGGCATCCTGAAAATCTAAGCACATGACTACCTTTGATTTCTAGAAAATGTCCCAGGGTTATTTCTAGGAAATAAACAATTGTTAAAGAATAAGCAGGGCTTTTGTTAAGCTTGAAATGGCCTTATAGTTATTCTAAGTTATTAAAAATTTACTAAAACATTTATAAAGTTAACAGTTAAAGGCAAAGCTTTGGCCACTCTTAGGCCCAGGAGAAATGCATACATATGGCTCACCAAGAGACATAAACAAGAATATTCACAGCAGCACTATTTGAGCCCAAATTAGAAACAACCCAAATGTATAGTTAATGCAGAATATATATATAGTGTTCTGATGTTCGTAGAACAGTCTCCAGTGCAAAGAAGATGAATGAACTACGATACATAACAGCATGGATGGATCTCACAGACATCATGTAAAGTGAAAGAAGCCGTACCAACTATATGTTTCACATTTATATAAATTCAAAAAGCAGCATAAACTAATGTATGATACATTAGGACAATGAATATCCTTGTGGTGGGAAGAGATAATAACTAGAAAGAGGCACTAGGGAGGTTCTGATAATGTTGTTTTTTGAGCTGTGTGCTGAAAACACCTGTGTTCACTGTGTGAAAAGTTACTGAGGTATATGTATACATTTATGATTTGTGTATTTTTAAGTGCATGTTAAGCTTCAATAATATTTGTTTAAAAAACAATTGGCTGGATTATTTTTTTTAAATTTTTTAAATATTCAAAGATATCCTTATACTAAAAGAAGACCAAATAGATTTGGTCAAGGTAAGGATAACTTGAAACTATAGAAAAACGGGAAAGAGATTAAGAATGGACTATTCAAATTACATTTTCTCTCCCCAACCTCTGTGGCAAGAGAAGTTTCAGTTAAGAAATATAAAATCTATGGAGGAAAGTAGGGTTATGGGGCTCAAGGCAATGAATGAAGTTATAAAAGCCCTTATTAATATTTTTATGGTAACTACATATAAAAATATCCCTACATAATCAGACACCTGGGCAAGGAAATGTCATACCTGTACAAGCTCTTTAAGACTTGATAAAACTGATCACAGGTACCACCTACTGGCATACCTATTATGGTCAATGCTATTGAATTACTTTGCTCTGTGTAAATTTAGATTTATAGCAAACATTTATTCATTTTAGGACAAAAAAGTTTTTGAGGCTTTACCTGGTGACATTCCCTTTCATTATCAGCATGTCTTCTTTGGCTTTGTACTCAGAAGTGGCCTATTTCCAAAAACAGTGTGGTATGTTGTATGGTGAAATGTATACATTGCAGGGAAAAAATAAGAATGCCTCGCTGACCAGAGCCTCAGCACAAGTTCAATGGAGAGCAGACCCTCAAACTGCAGACCTCAAAAAGGATGAGAAGGAACCTCTGCACTGGTAAGTCTAGTTTTCAAGTAGTCACTGCACCAATCTTTTCAACTGCTCCCTTTTCACAATTCCAACAGGGCACAGGTATTTAAATTGCAAAGGAAAGAAAGGACTGCTTGGTGTGTAGAACTGCCATAATTCTTGATGCCTTATTCCCCAATAGTCAAGCTTAAATAAAATGTCGATGTATAAATAGGGACCAGAAAGTGGAAAGAAGAAGAGCAGAAATAACATCATCAGTCTCTTCAGAGGTGGAAGAGTCCTAAAAGAAGTCATGGATTTCAAGTACCCCCTACAAGAAGAATTTAATCCAAGACATTCCTCAAAGACAATTATCTTGCCTCTACTTGAACACATTCATTAGTGACAAGTCATTAAATTGCAGGACGATCTTTATCAATCTTTAAATAATTAAATACTATTATTATGCTTTCCTTCCTGCTTATTAATTAGTAGAAAAAAATACTCATGTTGACTGGTCTCAATATAAATTCGTGATTCCAAACTTTGAGTGGCCCAGAAATCATATTTTATTTCTCTAATCCATTCATTCCCTCGTTCCTACACAATTTCACACCTCCTCCACAAACCAGTCACACCACTTCTTCCTTGCACACTTTCTCACAGCTCATGACTTTGATTCCAACTCCACTATCAATGAACTTCCACAACCCTCCATCCCATATATATCCTACCTACCAGTTTATATACATGTCTACTTTATTTCCTATTATTATAGATGAATTGTCTGTACTACCCCTTCCAACAAAATTAAAAATTATTTGTAATCGCTTATTCCATTTTATGTCCATCTTTTAGAAACCCATTGCAATCAAGATTTAACCCCCGCTTTGCCACTGAAACTGCTCTTTATCAAATACAACAAATGATCTATCTCCCCATTGCTAAATAGATGATCAATTCTCACTAGTAGCATTCCACATCATTGATTACTCCCTCATCATGGAAATTTTCTTCTAGGACACCACCCTCAGCTACCTCAGTGGCAGCTCCTTCTCAATGTTCTTTTCTGTTTCGTCTTCTCTGTCTTTGAACCTTTTAATGCTCTGGAACTCAGTACCTAGGCCTCTTCTCTTTTCTAGTTATAGTCACTTCATTGATGATCTAAGGAAAACATATGGACTTAATACAACTAAATGTAATCTCTATTACAATTTTTTTCTCTAGCTCAGACCTCTCTCCCATGAATGCCAAAATGTTCTATCCACGTGCTTAGTCAACACCTTCATTTGGCTGTCTCACACATAACACACCCCAAACTGAATTCCTACTTTTTGTCCCAAAGCTCTACTCTACTCACAGCATTCTCTTCTCAGTAAATGACAATTTCATCCTTTCAATTGTTCAAACTAAGAATCTTGTGGTCATTCTTGGCACTTGTTTCTAATATTTTAATCTGTCAAGTAACTGCTGGTTGTACCTTCAAAATATATGCTAAAAATCTAATCACTTTTCATCAACTCCACTGTTACCATGTTGGTCTAAGCCTCCATCACCTATCTTTGCCTGGACTATGATAATGCCTGTTTTCTTCCCTTGTCCTCTCAAGATTATCATCAACACAGCAGCCAGTGTTCCTGCTAAATTTTATGTCAAATCATATTATTTCTCTGCTCAAAATCCTTCAACGGCTCAAACTTTCTATGAGTAAAAGCCAAAGTCTTTATAATGGCTTACAAGATGCCATGCAATCCACTCCTGACTACCTCCCTGATCGCATCTCCTCATGTTTGCTAATTCACCTTGCTCACTCCATTCCACATAAAAGTGGCCTTTTAACGGCTCAACAAACAAACAAGGTACATTAATTCTTTAAGTCTTTTATGCTCTTTCTTCCTCTGGCAAGAATTCTTTGATCAGATACATGCATGGTTTACTTCATCGTCTCCAAATATTTACTTAAATGTCACCATCTCAGTCAATCATACCCTGAACACCCCATTTAAAATTGTGGCCTTTATCCCAGAACCCCCAATCCTCATTATACCCTGCTCTATTTTTCCACCATAATACTTTACCACTTAACACACTCTAATAGTTCCTTATATACCACATCACTGTCCAATTCCTGTAAGAATTAAAGCTCCATGAAGGCAAAGATTTGTTTTATTTCTTCTATCTTAGTACCTAAAAAAGGGACTGGCATTTAGAAGACACCATTAAATATCTGTCATATGATTTAATAAACAGCTATAAACTAGCATTCATCCATTCTGTTCACTCGATACAGATGTTTTAGATACTACAGTCACAAAGATCACCAAGAGGACCAACCAAAGGAAGCACCATTTATTATCGACTATGTCCCAAGTACATACACAATCTGTGAGAATCTGAAGTAACTTATTCAAGGTCACACAGCCAATAACTCAAAACGAATTTGAAACCGTAGTCTGTTTGACTTTGAAGTCCACATTCATTCCAAAGTACCTTGCTGCTTTCACAAATGTTAAGTCCTGGCATGAAACAGGGAAGGGGCAAAGAGCTTGCTGACCCTCTCTGGATGTGCTACAATCCCACCACATGTTCACCTGGAAGCTCCCCAAACCCCAACTACTGGGATTTTTATGGAGGCTTCAATCATGGAGGCACAATCAATTATTAACTCCATTTCCTGCCCCTCTCTCCTCTCTAGAGAATATAGGGTGGGGCTGAGAGTTCCAAGCTTCTGGTCTTTCTGGTGACCAGCTCCCATCCTAAAGCTATTCAGAATCCCTCCAAGAATCACCTCATTAGAACAAAAGACACTTCTATCATCTCCTATCACCCAGGAAATTCCAAGAGATTTAGAAGCTCTGAGTCAGAAATAGTGGTCAAAAACCGAATAGTTGAACAAAAGATGTTCCTAGTGCTCTTATTACTTAGGAAATTATGAGTTTTAGCAGCTCTGTGCCATAAACTGGGAGCAGAGACCAATATATATATTTTCTATTATTCACACCTTTAGAATGAAATATTGACCTTATACAATTAATGTTTGAAGAAGTCAAGGTAAACTTTAACTTACTCCTTTAACATGCTCAAAGGTGACATTTTTCATCTGTACAGGATCTACTGCAGAATCAAGCCCCGTTGTTGTCCGGAAGCGGACTAAAGGGAAGAAAATATTTATACACTTGATAGATTCATAAAATTCCAAACATCTCATTTTTTCAGATGCAACAAAGTGAAACCCAGAAAAATTATCTAACTTCATATACATTAAATCAGAGCGTAGAGTGGAAACTAGGTCTTCTGGATTTCTAGACCATGTTCAAGGAAGAAATGTTTCACATTAAAATGACATCTTTGTACTTTCTGATTAAAATTAAGAATTATATTCCTCTTCTCCTGGTAAATAGCTAATGACAGAAATCTGAAACCAATGATTCTCAAACTCCAGTGTGCAGAAAAATCACTTGAGAAATGTGTTAATGCAGCTTCCTGGGCCGTGACACTGAACTCTTGGTTTGTAGATTTCGGAAAAGGACACAGCAGAGATTGCATTTTTAACAATCACCCTTAATTAACCTGATACAACTGGTGAGGGATCTACACTTTGAAATACTTTGCCTTAAACTAGGATTAAAAAAAAAGGTACTGGCATTAAAAAAATAAAGGGTGAGGCTGAACAGCTTTCACTTTTCAAGTAGCCTTCTTCTTCTGACAGCTATTATTTATTATTTGCCCTTAGATTATATCAGTAGTGACATTATTAAATATAAGAAAAACAGTAAAAGTTTAGTAGAATAGTAAAATATTTGAGATTAACTATGGGGAACAAAGCTTTCTTAAACTTCCCCCCCGCTTGGGTAAACTTCCATAATGGACAGATATAATTGAGTAAACTGAGCGATTTCTAATTTCCTCAGAATAAGTCAAAAATATTGCCTTTAATATAGACTGAAATATACAGAAATTAAAAAATGAGTAAACAATTATATAAGGTTAATAAGAAATACTTAACATATTGAGAAAATACAAGTTGAGAGCAAATTTAAAACAATAGTTCTACAAAGGACATAGTTTTAGCGCCCTCAATTATTGCTTTAAGGCTCTATATAGATGGACTTAATGAATAATGAAAATCAGTATGTAGCAGAAGCACTTGGACCTAATAAAAAAATTAGAGTAATTACTCAAAGGCAATGTATTTCACACGTTAATATATATTTTGCTTAATTTAAGACATCAATAAAGAAACATAAAAGAATACTCAGTGCTCATGCCACCCCTCTACCAACCTGCCGATAACACCCCATTGTCCCTATACTAGGTTTTGTTTCGTTTTGTTTTGTTTTTGGAAAAAAAGGAGACCAGAGACCATGAACTTAGATACAAAAGGCCATCCTTGGACGTTAAAACATCATCTCAGGTTTCATGCCGCAAAAACTTAAAAAGTATCTGGGGCTACATGCAAATTCTAGGATGAAATCATGATCCAAATCAACCAATGTTCTTAACTGTACATTAGATTTTTTTTTCTCTCAAGGTACTCAATCATAAAAAGAGTAGAGAACACAGGGTAAAAATTAAATTGTCGAAAAAGGAATTAGAACCACTTAAACCTGACATGATTACTTCATTTGTGACTGGCAAACTGAGAAAACATGGGACTCATTTAAAGTAATTTTCTAGAAAGTAATTTTTAATAAATTTGATTTATTAATTTTTCTCTAAAATAGACAACTATTTCACTTTGTACTGCTATTATAAAACTCTGCTATATTTTTTAATTTTATAATTAGACAGGTATCATTTTCTAAATTTCCAGAAAACCAACCAGTACTAGAAGTTGAAAGAAAATTTTCACTCTAACACTCTTAAGTTTCACTGCAAGTTTAACAAAATAACATCTTCCTCAAAATAAGTAAAACCTGAATTTGTACAGTGCCTAAAGAAACTTTTCTTGCAGTCCACAAAACAAGGTCAATATAAGCCCTCTGACAAGGTAGATGGTACCACAATCTAACATTAAAAATCTTCTACTTCAACACAAAAAACAATCTCGAAGTGACTGAATCTGAGAAGTCTTGACTGAGGAATAAACGGTCCAGATTCTAGAACTATGAACATCAATATTTTCGTTCTCTAAGCTTTAAGCAGCCTATGAAAAAGAAACAAGTATGTAAAAGATTTTTAAAAATTAGTTAAGTCAGGAAAATAAAAAGAGCCTTTACCAGATAAAAACGGGTTTTTTAAGAGTCCGTAAATGCCAAATAGCAGCAAAACAAAGAGAATTAGACGGGTTCGTCTTAGAGAATCTGGAAGAGAAAGAAAAAGCCTTAAGTCAAATGACAGTGCAATGAAATGCAAATATTAGGATACTGATGATAATCATATTTCATCACATGCAATTTTGAACCTGGTGTTCTGAATAATTGCCATGATTTCCTTTAGCATTGTTACCAAAAACTGCATGAAGCCATTCTGTCCTTGACTCAGATTTCTCAGCAGAGAAAGGGAAAATGCCAGCAGTTATTTCCATTTCTACACAGCTTAAGTTACAAATATGGTAGAATAAGATCAATGGAAAGTTGGGTAATTATTAGAAAAGTTATTCATAATCACTTAAAGGCTGGACTATGACTTCCCTTCAGATACTCTTCTCAAACATGGATGTCAAATCAACTTACCATTGGTTTTTTGTGTTAGTGCTTGAGCTTTCAGAAAACCCTCTGCAAAACCAGTTTTAAAAGCATCTTGGTGAGCTTCAGGTATGTTTTTGGTTTTCATGAGTTTGTCCAAAGTCTCAACATCTGATCCTCTGTCTCGCAAAAGAAATCCCTAAATATACAAACAACACATCAGTACTGGTTGACTATACAGGTAATAACACGCCCCAGAAATGTTCTGACCACTCACATACACAAAATTCAGTAAGAGTCTAGAATTTTAAATTTTTTTGGCAACGTGAAGAATGAGTATTAAAACTCAACAGTAACTTACTAAATCAATGGCTCAGAAACTGACACTAGACCCTATACTTCTGTCAATCAAGTACTATAAAGAAGCTCTCGGGATGAACACTATACTAAAAACAGATAATAGGTCATAGGTTGACTTAGGGATCTAATGGCCTGATGTTCACTCCTTTAACTCTGCTACAGGAAAACCTCAGTATTAAATGTTTACTAAGCACATTTTATACACTTGGCCCTGTGTAAGTTCTGGAGATGTAAAAATGAATAAACAATGATCTGAATGTATTCAGTCTATCAAGAAAAGATTCACAAATAAGTTTTTGAAACCATTTTGATATTATGTTAGAAGTACCAGGTATGGTGATAAAATAAATACGACCTAAGGAAACCAAGAGAAGTTTTAAAAAGAATGAGGTACCAAAGCCATAAAGACAAATAGCACGGACAATCTGACAAAGGCATGAAATAACAGCATTTAGTGCTGAGGAACTGCAAGTAATCTTGTAGGACAAGACTTTTAAAATGCCAAGCAAGAAGGAGGATAGAGGTACAGAGGAGGGTGACACACTGAAAGATGAGAACAGAAAATGGTAGGCAGAGGCCAAAAGATAACATGCCCTCTGTATCATGGCAGGAGTCAGACAATAAAACAGAGGAATACAATTATTACATTTAATACATTTTAGACAGACTGGTGGTAGCAGTCTGCACGCTATACTGAAAGTAGTAAAACTAAAAGCGAGGAGACTAAATGAGTGTTAATAACTATTTCTTGCCTAGAATACTCGAATTATATATGCAATGAAACTGGGGATGAAGAGAGATTTAAGAAATATTTAAGAAGCAGAATCAACAGGACTTTATAATGATTAATGGATGTGGGAGGTGAGAGAAGACAGATAAATCAAAGTTGATTACCAAGCTTCTAACCTGAGTGGATGCTACTCAATTAACACAGAGAACACATAAGCAGGTACAGGTTGGTAGAGAGAAAAACAGAGGGAGATGTCTAACAGGCCAGTGGAGACAAGTTTGGCACCCGGAAGAGTTGTAGATATAATGATTACACAGGTTATTCATCTTTTTCTCATAAGTAGAAAAATGGGAGAAAATCAATCAGCCAACAAAAGAAATCATATATTGCTAGTTCTTATTTCAATAATTTGAAAATTACTGCTCTCTTTCTTGATTTAAAAAAAAAAGTCCAATTACCTTCATGAATGATGGTGTTATATGCTGTGTTTCTGCTAATCTTTCAGAAGTGGACTGTAGACGACGTGTCCTTGATTTCAAAGTTTTAAAACCACGAGACTGTATGAAAACTAAATGAAACAGTATCACATTTATTTCTTACTGTAAATTTTTACAAGAAAAATGCCTAAGATTCAAAACTTTGACATCATATATGTACACCGTAAGTTTTCATCTTATTTTTTAACAAGTTCTTTGCCTGACACTCCAACAAACTAATCATCAAAATGGATTGACTCTATGTAATTAAATTTACATTTTCTTCGTAATTTAAAAATGTTAAAAAAAACCACAGATGAGTATCAAATAAAAATCAGTGTCTCCTAATTCTTCAAATCCCACTTCCACTTCCTATAAGCAACCAGTATTGTTTCATGACCATACTTCTATGTATTTAAACACACGCTCTTTCTATAAAAACAGTATCTAACTTTCTGCAACTGTCTTCCTTCACCTAATATATCATGGATATTTTTCAAAATAGTTCAGATAGCGCATCCAGTTTAAAGGCTATTTATAATTTTCCAATTTATCTGAGTATAACAATTTATTCAACCATTTCCCTACTCCAGACTTCAGTTGTTTCCTGGTTTTTTTGTTGTTAAAAATAATGTTGTGGTAAACATTTCTTATATATTATCTTTCAGCACATGTAGATCAAATTCCTCAAAGTAAAACTGTGAGGTTTACCTCGTTTGAAACTAAGAAAGTGCCTCCTAGAAAGCTATTATCAATTTATATGCCCACTAAATGATTGTTCTTTTCTCCATAGCCTTTGCAACAATTGATAATATAAGTATAAATCTTTTTAACTTGTACGTATCTGATAGGCAAAAAGTAGTACTTGTTTTAATTTGTATTTGAGATTAGAAGTGAGGGTTAAGTTTGAAAAAATTTGTTCATTTTTATTGACTATTGTTATTTCTTTAGTGAATTGACTACTCATGACCTTTACATATTTTCATTTGTAAAAAACATGGATGTTATGTATACTAACCTTTTGTTATGTACATTTCATTTATTTTAATGTCTTTGTCTTTTAATTAAATGATACACTAATTTAAAAAACTAATACAGCCTTACGTTTTAAATGTTATGGTTTCTGCATTGTGTTTTGAACAAAGAGTCCCACCCCCAAACTAAGATTTTAAGGACGGATTACAGATTTCATCTAATACTTTTAACTTTTTGTTTTCGGACCTTTACCTATTTGGAACTTTTTATCTGTGGCAGTTCCCAATTTTCACTTCTAATATTGTTTGTATTTCCTTGTTTTTTCTTAATCTGATTTTGTTCTATTTTTCAAATTTTTTCAAATTAAACTTGCACTTGGTTTAATACTTTCTTGCTGTTATATTAATTTAATGTTTTATCCATATTAATTTCTCACATTCTTTTTTAAAAAGTCTCAAAATGTTTAATCAATTTATTTCTCATCTTTCTTATTTCCTAATAAATTATACAATGCCCTCAGCATCAGCTTGTCCTCAAACTAAAGATTTTGATATGCAGATTTTCATTGTGGTTCATTACGAACTGTTTATAATTTCAGTTTTGAGTTTTCCCTTTAACCACAAGACACTCAGAAAAGTATCTTCAGATTCCCACATATTTAGGTAATTTTTTTTAGCTATCCTTTGTTATTTGATTTCAGTTTTATTATATGATCAAAGAACCTGATCTCTGAGCTATATATGTTTTGAAAATATAGATATACTTCATACTCAAATACATGCTCAGTTTTTATGTCTTCCACGAATACTTAAAAATATATCGTCCTTAAATATTCTTCTGTGTTCTGCATTAACCATTTCTTCAGAGAATTATTGGTCTCTTTGCTCAACTTGGTGCCTCTCTTTCATGCTACAACTGTTCCTCAAAAATGTGAAGATTCTTGCTAATCCATTTGTATTTATAAAGAGGAACAGAGTGATCAGTACTGAATGTTGACAGGTTTCCTCAAAACTAATGAGATGATAAATGTTTTTAGACTACAAAACATAGACTTATGGTGAATAGCAGGACACCTGTAGTACATGGTTCAAGTCCAAAGCAATCTGTGGTACTGTCTTGTTTCTCTCTTTGGCATCACTTTCGAACCAGGAGTCTTCAGAGACAGACTCCTCTCAACACACACACACATTCCCCCCCCCTTCTTATTAAGAACATGTTTTTTGCCAATTTTAGCCTAAATGTTAGAAGCCGTGTCCAAGCTCTGTGATTGGCCCCCTTCTGTTAATCTTTCGACCATTTACTATATCAACCATCCCAGAACACATTATTGTTGGTTCATAATTTAGGATTTTTCTTAAGTCCTACTAGAAATAGTAATATACACCTCTTTTAGACTACTCTAAGTTTCATGAAGGTAGGCAGTATCTTTTTCATTTATCACTGTCACCTAACACCTATCACTAGTGCCTGATTAATGTTATCATATAGTAATATTCAATACATATGAATGAATATTTGATTTTGCTATCAATTTGATGTCATCTACTTGATGCCTTATGGAAAGTCCTCAAATTTCCGGTCCATTGATGAAATCCCTCTGTTGTTATCCAGATTTTTTCCTGATTTTTCTTTTTCTTTCTCGTCTTGCAAGAGGATTTCGAAAATGAGGGGAAGTAAACAAATGTGCTTAGCTAATTATTTTGAAGCAGGTATAAATCCCATAATTTACTGAGACACTTAATACTCACATTCAAAATTTAATTCCTATTTTATATTTTTCACATAAATAATTGCACAGATATACCGAAATTAATTTATTACAAATATTCTAAGTTCTGTGAGCTACGAATGTTTACAACTATTAGTATTACTAAGAAAAACAAATCAGAATATATTACATACATTATTTTTTTCAAAATCAATGCAACCGTTGCTTCATACCTGGCCAGTACTGAAGATCCGAACAAATGTTTTTAAGAGTTCTTGAATGTTGTCTGTATAAGCAAGAGGAACGTAAAGTACTAAAAACATCTATGTAACCTGAAGGGAAATTGAAAAAAGTCAACGTTCTAATTGCCAAACCAAAAAAAAAAAAAAAAAATCATAAAATATAATTTTACCAAATATTAGTAAAACCAAAATGTTTTGCCTTTTATTTGTACATACTTTTATAAACATCTAAACTCACTGCTAATCTAAATACAGTTCATCACTTTACTGTCCATCACTTGTCAGTCTTTTTTATCTCATATACAAATATAGCTGCCAATGAAATTAAAATCAAGGTAAAAGCTATATATGTTTAGCTGAAGTTACTTTTAGTTAAAAGCATAAAAAGATAAAGAATCATTACTTCTTAGACACGACTTAAAAATCTAATGAACAATGTAATAAAACATTGCAAACCAGAGGTACTACTGCTGCCTTTCTCTCTTAAAGCTTCTAGTCACTGGGCACAAAAAAAGTTCCTTCCATAGCTCTAGCCATGAATACTTTGGTGTTCCTTCCTAACTCCTATTCCTGACTAATAGGCCTCATCCTAGTTTAAACCAATGATCCTAGGGAAAAGGTAGGGAGTGACAACAGAAACAGTGGTTCTCATCTATCTCTGTATCCCCAGTCAGGATTCAGGGATTCTTCTAAGAACCCTTAGAGTGAAGTCAGAAATCCCATCCTAATACCTCTGCCTGCCTAAGCCTAGAAACTGGCTGGCAGTAAGAGGAATAACCTTAAAAGGAAATGTGAATATGAAGACTAAAAGAGCACCAGTAATACTACTACTATATTAACGATAACAATAAAAATTTTACTCTCCTGAACACTTACTATGGGCACCAAGTACTTTAAATTAGTTCATCTGATTCTCCAAAGTGAGATAGTTACTTCTCATACTCATGAAAAACCAGCTTTTTCGAGATCTTACTAAACACTATTGTCAATCAGGGGCAGGATGGACTTGATCCTAATCTACTCCTCACTCTCAAACACTAAGCCTCAGGGCTTCTCTCAGGAAAGAGGTATTATAGCATAAGAAGATAATGACATAGAAGCAGATTTTTAGCCTAAGTTCCAAGCTCAAAACTTTTCATTTATTCTCACTCTTGAATTCTTTATTTATCCTCCAGCCCTTATATGAATTAAAGGCAAAAGAAAAATAAATGAGTAAATGAATTAAGTTTATACAGTGTACAGTTTCAAATCAAACTCCTGTCTCAAATCTATTCAATCCTACTTTTTTGTTTCTGGGCTTTTATAACATATTAATATAAAAAATCTGTTTATCCATCAATATAAAATAATCATTCCGATGAGTCTAACATTACTTGCTTAAGTTATCACCCAAAAAGAAACTCGCGAAGCTAACATTTCTTTCAACAAAATGTCCACTTATTATAATACCAAATTGTTACAAGACTCAAGAAAATATATAGACATTCTATAAAAGAAGACACTGTGACTGTTTCTTCAATGTATTCTGAGAGATTAGTAGTATGTTACCTGGAATCCAATAAATACTTCTCACGAAAACAAAACAAAACAAAACCAACACACCACTCCACCACCCTAAATGCTTTGCAGTATGCTATATTAGATTCTGGAACAGAAAATAGATCCTAGTGGAAAAACTAGTGATTTGGTAATATTAAACTTTATTTGGTAAAATATAAATAAAGTCTATACTTTAGTTAAAGATAATGCACCAATGCTAATATCTTAGTTTTAACAAATTTATCATGTTTATAAAAGTAGTCAACATTAGAGGAAGCCAGGTGAAGTGAATGTAGAAACTGTTCACAATTTTTCTGTATATCTAAAATTATTCCAATATAAAAAGTTAGCCAAAAAAGAAAGAAAGAATAGATGGATAAATAGATGGAAGAAAGGATGGGGGGAGACAGAGGAAAGGGGTGGGGGGTGAAGGAAAGAAGAAAAAAACTCAGGAAAGAACCTGGTACATAAAGATGTTAATAAATGGTATCTAGTATCATTATTAATAGCACTAAAATGGCTTATTTTAATTGGAACAAAAAATAACTTACCATATTTATTTTCAAAGAAGGACTGTGCTGAGACGTGAGATGTACGCCAGTGGGAAGAAATGTTTTTGCCTTTACAAAATCCAGGAAGTAGACTGTCTATCAATTGATCAATCTGTCCAATTTTTAATTCAGATAATCCAAGGTCCCTTAAGTTAAGCACAGGCTGTAAAAGATTAAGTTGATCAAGTCAGCATTAATATTATCAAGATATTTAAAGAGTCAAACAATATGGGTTGTAAAAGTCTAGCAAATGCACTAATTTCCTTTTTCTTTCTAATATTTATACTGCTGAAAATATTTTTATAGTACTAGTTTTACTAAGGTCAGTCATACGAGGCTTGACATTGGCTGAAAACACTATATTCCCATTGGTATCATCAATCCTTGGAGCTTTACGGCTTCCTTCAGTCCCTAATGCCTATAAACAAAAGCCCATTTGATAAAGAAAGTGTATGCTCTGCTACCATGGGACATCTCACTCCTCCAGCCTCATTAACGATATCCTTCTTGGAACTGAAAGGTTCTATACTTACCCATATCTAACTTCTAAGAAGGGAAAATGAACAGTCAAAAATGTGTGAAAACCAGGCAAGAAAACTTTCACCTTAAAACAGTTCTAAAATAACTACAAATAGATAGGGGTGAGCTATTTTCTTGTCCACATGAGCTGACAGGGAGACACTAAGGACAAGTAACAATTACAAGCCCCAAACAGCTACAACCTCAAGTAAAGAGAGCAAAATAAACAGTACAATATCAACTTCTTATGATTGACATTAAGTTAGACCCGTAGATTATATAGCTCTAGACTAACAAGGTTTGTCGCATTAGCTTTGTAATGATTCAGATTCTCAGAATCCATTTCATATTTCAAAATGACTATGAACTACGTCCTGCCCATTTTACAACGAGATAGTACAGGTTAAAAGAGATCATGCCTTGCTCATCTACATATCCCATCGTACACAGTAAGGCAGTTAAAAGCATGATGAAATAAAATATTTAAAAGTACTTTTTTAAACTACTAAAAACTATACAAAATAAAACATATTATAATGAAAAGAGAAGGACCACATCATTCAAGAGCTACTTTTCAAAAGTTATCTTTTAAAATGGGAAACCCAAAAATCTATTTATAATACATAGACCTCAAAAGGAAAATGCAGATTCTTAACTAAGATGAAAGTCACTCCCCTTACTTCTTGGGTATCAGGTCCTAGGAGTATAGAGAGAAATAAGGTAGATATAAACATGGGAATTATCAAGCAACATGGTAACTGCTACTACAGAGATGGTTTTAAATAGTGGTGCGAAAACACAGAACACAGACCAACTAATTTTCTAAGTCAGTGAAGGTGTCCTGAGATAACTCCTAATGTGGAATGATAGGCGAAGAAGCCTTGGAGGAAGGGGCAAACAAAGTCATCAAAGGGCCTGGAATGTCTGAGATGTGGTAAAAGTTAAGTGATGAAAGAAACAGAAAGATGGGCTATAGCCAAATTGTGAAGGGTCTTGTTTGAATTTAATTCTACAGCTAATATGATTAGTTATGTTTTACAGGAAGAAAATACAAGACGAGAGAACTGGATAAGAAAAGGTTAATGGAACAAGAGAAAAATAATATGAGTCTGAACTAAGTCCTGACTAAGAAGGATGGAAATAACAAATCGGAGACAAAAGACATTAGAAGAAACTAGCAGAGAACAAGGACTGAGAGGAAGAAGGATTCTGGGTGGATGTGCTGGTTATTTATCTGTTGCTCCTTGGCTCCTCTTCATCCTTTTTGTTACTGTGGATGAGTCCTTTAAATGCTTTTCCTTTGCCATGTGGCACAATGTTAAGCTTTGTCAGTAGAGGGCACTGGAGAGACACTGTAGGAAGAAAGGTTTTGTTTGTGGCTCTGGTGTGCTCATGCAGTAGGCTGCTGTCTGCACTATCCATGGTTTCTCCAGCATCAGGCTCCCGCTACTTGTGCAGCTCCTCCAAAGCCTGGCCCCCAGCACTGCACAGTGGCCAAGAGTATCCAGCAGCTAGCTCCTCCAGTTAGTCACGTCCCCATGATCAGCTTTCCCTGGTACCTTGAAGAGCTGATTTCCATCAAGTTCAGCTTGCATGTCACCGCAGTGACTTCTCTGCCATTTGGTAAGCCAAGGCCATGTTCTCTCCAGCAAGGTCAAGACCTCAGCCTGGGGTTGGAGCACTCTTCCTGGGAAGCTCTACCCAGAGTCCAAGGAGTATTGGCTGCTTCTTATATCTATTAGTCTTATATATTTTAGAGTTTTCTGTACTTATTACTAGCCAATCCCTTGTTATTCCAATCCCCTATAAAAAAAGGGTTTTTAAAACGTTCGAGTAAAAAATTACAGTAATTTATATCAAATGTTCACTGTTCAAATGACTATGTGGTTTCTCTCTCTTGGCTGGACCAAGATTGATAAAGAGGAGCTAAAACCTCTGTAAGATCAAATATACTGGAATTTGGAGGAGTAGCTCAGTTTTGGACATCTTAATCTTAACATCCCTAAAGTGTATCCAGATGGGTATTTTAACAAGCCACTAGATAAGTTACTTTAAAACTTTAGAGACTTTAGGGTTGGAGATGTTTTGGAGTTATGAGCATATAGATATAGATAGATAGATGATAATTAGATAGATAGATAGATGTTAAGTAAAGGTATAAAAATAGATTACATAACCTGGGAAGTTTTGCATAATGAAAATTAGATTAAGGAAAAATGCATAGTATACCCAATATTTAAGGGGTTGGCAATAAAAAATGGTCATCAATACAGAAAGAGGAAAGAAACTATCACCAATGTAGTATCACTCAATTTAAGAGAGTATTTCAGTAGTAGTATATGTTAAGCAAATGCTACAGAAAGTTGAAAAAGATGTAGATTTTCAAAGAGCCCTGTACATAGCACTAGAGAAATCAACACTGACTTCAGCAAAATAGATCTGTAAAATGGTAAAAGTGGTAGCCAAACTATAATGGAATGCAGTGTGAATAAAAGTTTACTAAGGACCAGAGTCCTCCCTTATCCATAGTTTTACTTTCTGTAGTTTGTTATTCATGGCGGTCTATTAAATGGGAAATTCTGGAAATAAACAATTCATTAGTTTTAAATTGTATGCCTTTCTGAGTAGCACAATAAAATCTCACACCCGCTCCATCAGGCCTGAGGCCATGAATCATCTCTGTCCAGCATCTTGGCTCCCTGGTGGTAAGTCATTTAGCAGCCCTTTTGGTTATCATATCCAAGAATGTAGACTTGGTTATCAGACTGTCACATATCACAGTGGTTGTGTTCAAGTCGCTTTTATTCGTTTAATATGTAATGGTCCCAAAGTGCAGGAGTAGTGATGGTGGCATTCACATACACCAAAGGGAAGCCATAAAGTGCTTCCTTTTAAGTGAAAAGGTAAAAGTTCTGAACTTAATGGGGAAACTTTAAAAAATTACAAGCTGAGAGTTGCTGAGATCTACAATAAGGATGAATCTTCTAACCATGAAATTGTGAAGGGGGAATAACTGGTGCTTGTTTTGCTGTAGAACCTCAAACTGCAAAAGTTATAGCCACAGTGCATGGTAAGTGCTTAGTTAAGATGAAAAAGGCATTAAATTTGTGGGAAATACCAACAAAAAAACGTCTTCCAACTGATGGAAATGTGTTGCGCTAGAAAGCGCTGCACCTATAGGAAGACTTCAGCAAGGGATCCCCTGAAAGGAGTGACTACATTCACATAACTTTTATTACAGTATACAGTATACGAATTGTTCTACTTTATATTAATTATTATTGCTAATCTCTTACTGTGCCTAATTTATAAAATTAAACTTTATCACAGGTATGTACGCAAAGGAAAAGACATAGTATACGTAGGGTTCGGTATTTTCCAGTATCAGGCATCCACTGGGGGTCTGGGAAGGTATTCCTGCAGGTAAGATGGGACTACTGTACAATTAAGTTCAGATTACTCTTTCATGAAGTCTGAAAGCAAAGAAAAAAGGTGTTAGTAGCTTGAAAAAGCTGAAAGGAAGGTTTTTTGCTTGCATTGTGAAGTGGATGTTGGATGAGCAAGGCTTGATGAAAGCAAAGTTACCACATAGCAAAGGAGGTGAGAGTAGAGATGAGGTAAAGAGAATGAAAATGTTTGTGAAGCAGTAACAAGCACTCACTGAAGACAAAAAATAGGACTAATCAGAGTACTATCAGAGGTTAAGAACACCAGTTCTGTACTTGAGATCATTACTCAACCTCAACACTGGCTTCTAGAGTTTAGCTACTTTTCAAGCCCCAAAAATATACTTCGCTACTGACCTAGCAATTTTACTTGATAAAAGTCAAAGATTTAGCAACATGGATAGTAAAAACGGTGTTGTTTATCGCAACAAAAAATTGGAAACAATATCCAACAATGTGACATCATACAATGAACACTCTGAAGTCATTAAAAATTTGGAAAATGTATGGCATAAAGAGTTCATAAGACTATTAAATGAAGAAAGCAGAATCTAAAGGAGCATTGTAGTATGATCCAATTATTATAAAAGTAGAAGAGATATGAAATATAAGCACAAAAGGTTAACAGAATTATTTCTATGGACTAGGTTCACAGGTGAATTTCATTTCTTCCACGTACATAATATTTTCCAAAATATCAGAAATGAACATAATTTTGCTGCACGTGGTATTTTCATTAATAGAGTCTCTTGGACTCTATTTTGGGAAAAGTGTGTCAGGACAATAGTGAGACAATGGAATGCCTACAGAAAGAGGCAAGAAGAATTGGACAAATAGTATAAAAGGAAAACATGAAGATGACAAAGACAAACTTTTCATCTAATTAAAATTTTATCTTAAAACTAACTCCCCAACTCCTCCTCTACTGTCCTTTGCAACCATCCCTAATAGTAGGACTAACAACATAAGCTATATATGAGTTAAAAGAGGCTTTTGGGAAACTTACCTACAGATTATGTTTTCTATAAAAAATGTATTCTGAGCTACAAGCAACTGTCTTATTAATAAATCTGTAAATGCAAGGATTCCTAGGGTGGGAGTTCCCTATAGCCCAATCAACACTGATTTTATAATTCTCTGAATACTAAAAGTTATGCCATAGCTTGTACATTTCACTTTCAAGTACCTGTTTCATTCTAACTGTGCAATTACACTGAAGTCTCCTATGAGGCAGTCGATGATAACTTTTTACTATACTGTCCTCCCTGAGACTCAGGAGGCATTATGGTCAGTTAACTTGTGGGTTTACCGCTAATATTGGAGCAACACAAAAGAATATCTAAATGGTGCCACACAAGTAGTAACCTAGGAAGTAAATACCAATGAAATCTACTGCCACATGAAATTTTTTATAATTAAATGTTAAAGAATAAAACAAAGTAACTTTTCTATCTATACAATTAAGTCAGAATGAGACATCTTTAATCTCAAAGGAATTAAATTGATGACAGAAATTACCCTGTTAGAAATTCCTAAATATAGAAAGAGACTTCAAACATGTTTGTGACATATTAATCAAAATGCTTTCTCACACAACCAGGGTCAAAACTATTACCTCATTGCTGGGAGCCTCATGCTCAAGAACCAGATCTCGATGCTGGTTTTGAGAAACTGATGCACTGACAGAAACAGATGTGCTTTTTGGTGAATGGAAAGCATTGATGAGATGACTCAGAGGAACTGTAACCTAGAAAAATATGAAAGTTGAAATTAGTGTATACCACCACAAAATGAAATATTTCACAGATATTCCAAAAAAGTAAGCGTATATCCAGAATTTGATACTTCTCAATTTCTCCATTGCATCATGTTGTTCTAAGTCATCATCACTTATATGTGGATTTTTGCAATAGCCTCCTAACTACTCTCCCTGCTTGTGCTCTAGTCAAACCAAAGTCAGATGAAATCACTCTCTGCTCAAAACCCTCCAATGGCTTCTCTTCTCACTTAAAATAAAAGCCAGTCTTAAAAACTATGACAGAGAAAGCCCTCCAAGGGTCTTTATTACCTCTCTGAATTTATCCATTATGTTCCCTTTCATCCTCTCTGTTCCAGCCCCACCAGCCTCCTCGCTGTTCCTAGAACACACCTGGCAGGTCCTCACCTCAAGGCCCTTGTAAGCACTATTTATTCCCTCTTGTCCAATTAGTAGCATAGCTTGCTCTTCTACACAGTTGAGTTCTTAACTCAAGTAATCTTTTCATGGGTCTTTTCCCTAGCCAGCCTACTTAGTATTTCTCCCTCCAAAACACATTCCTTATCCTTTCCTCTGCTCTATTTTTTCTTCTTGGTACTTTCACTATCTAACACTTTTTAAATATCTACTTATTTAATTATATATTGTTATTATCTGTGTCTCTCTCTAGCAATTCTCTGACACCAGCTGGGTGTCCAACAATTTAATTCTGACACTAACTATCCAGTGTTAGTGCATATCAAACAGGTTAAGGGGTCAGTCTCACAAGACTTTTCCCATTTTAGGTTCCAGTCATAGTCCCAGGCCAACCATACTTCTGATCTACCAGCTTTAAATCAGGTTTCCCACAACCCCCTCCTCAGGCTCAGTAATTTGCTAGAGCAGCTCACAGGACTAAGAAATAAACTTTACTTATATTTACCAGTCTATTATAAAAGACAAAAATGAACAGCCAGATGAAGAGGTAACAGGGCAAGGTCCAGAAGGGTCTCAAGCACAAGAGTTCACCTATGGATGAGTGTACCTCCCCACTGCACTGTGAATCTCCCCATGAAATCTCTTAAAAGTTTTTTAAAGAGCTCAATTCCAGGGCAGGCCAGCCCTCTTCCCTCCCAGAGGCCAGAACATTGGGGTTGAGAGTTCCCACTTTCTAATCACTAGGGTCTTTCTGCTGACCAGCCCAGTCCTGAGGCTATCTAGAGACCTCATCCTAAGTCACCTTATTAGCACAAACCCTGGAGGGATCCAAAGGGACTCCTGACGAATAATAAGATACTCTTATCACTCAGGAAATTCCAAGGGTTTTAGGAACTCTGTGCCAAGAACTAAGAACAAAGACCAAATATTTATTTTTCATTATATCACACTCTCCCACTAGATTCTAAGTTCCATTTGGCAAGGGATTTTTCTTTTATTTTGTAATTTTCTTTTCTGTTTCTTATTTTATTTATATAATTTTTTAATATAAAATATTTTATACAACACATAATTTACATATTTTGTCCTTTTTCTTTATTCAATACTGTATCCCAGTGCAACAATGCACATAATAGATGCTAAATAAATATGTTAAGTAAATTAATAAATTAAATGTGTTCTCCCTATATGCCAGGTTTTGTACTATGTGCTTTACTTATATTATCTCATTTAATTATATTAAGACAGAAAGAATTTAAATAGCTTCAGTGACATGTTCGAAGTCAGTCACACAGCTAGTAAGTATAGGAGCAAGGATTCTAACCCAGATAATCTGACTCCAGATTCCAATTAATGACTTTTTATTCCATAGTTATTGATAGAGAAATAAGTTGATAATATGCTGTTAAACGGAAGAAAAAAAAAGGCTGTTAAACTGTCTTTAACATCTTTTTTTTAAAGTATGCGTACACATAATTGCATAAAGGTAAAAAGTATGAAAGAATTTATTCTAAAATGTGATCACTTCGGGTAATGAGATTATGGGTGATCTTTATTATTTATATTTTTTATAGCATTTTTAGAAATGAGCACGTATTATTTTTAGAGCCAGAAAGAAACAATAAGTTCTTGAAAACTACAGGAACCAAATTATTTTAAGATACGTATTTTCTGCCCATTTCTTTGAAATTTTTATTTTAGTTATATCTCTTCTCATTCAAAAAATAGCTCAGTTGCTAAAAGATGGTTTGATCTATTCTCAATGAAAAAGTTCACCTTCTGTGTCTTTCTTAACCTTACTATTTACATTCAAGTGCATTCAAGGAATTAACCCATTTCCTGTTTAGAAATAAGAAAGTGCAGCTTGCTGCCAGCATTAATTTTACATAAACACGCTCTTTGAGGCTGAAGCAAATCTGACTGGTTTTCAAAGTGAAAATAAAATATAAAGCTATTCTTGGGAGTTATTTCTAAACAGAACTTGTCTCTAATCCTAATGTAACAGAAATGCATACAGAAATCGGATTCATCAAATGAATATTCAGCTAACAACTGTTTGAGAACAATGTAAGCAATCATAAATTACAAATGTGTTCACCATCTTTCACAGTATAAAATGCACAAAGGTCCTACATGAGCCCAGTTAAGACTGCCCACAGTTCACAAAATCCCTTCACCATCTCTACCAATGTCATGTACCACTAACTCTCCATCCAGGTGATAATAAGTTCTCCAAAATCAGGTCTTCTTGATATAAACTTCCTGAAGTTCAGTTTCAAAAGGTTTAATATTGTATTCAACAAGTCAAGTCAGAGTTTTTTGTTTTTGTTTTTTTCCCACACAAGTGGTAGGACTTCTCCAAACATTACCATCTTGGTAAATGACACCTTCAACGTTGCAGCTGATCAAACCAAAAACTCCTCTCTCCATCAACTCTCATATCCAATCCCTCATGAAATTCTTTCTCCAAAATGAATCTCATCCCCTTCTTTCCAAAACCACTGCCACTTTATTGTGCATCATCCCTCTCCTGGATTACTGCAATAGCGTCATGACTGAAAAGATATCCACTCCTGTCTTTCACACTGTCCACATGGCAATAAACCAGAGTGATCTATTTAAAAGGTAAATCTGATGTTACTCTCCGCTTAAAAGCATTCAGTGGTTTCCAACACACTTAAAATCCAAAGTCTCTTATTATAACTCCCTATATGATCTGTTTTAAGACTTCTCCCCAACGTCATTTCTGTCATTGTGCCCCTCAATCACCACACTCCAGCCACACTGACCTTATTTTTGTTCTTCCAATTGGCTAAGCTGTTCCCTATCTCAGGACCTCCAGATAATATTCTGTCTGCCTGAGAGACCTGTTCACTTCCAATCATTCTTTATCTGGCTCATTCCTATTCATTTTTATTTCATATCACCATCAAGATTCTACATCTGCTTTGTTCACCTGTCACATTACTGACACCCAGTAAGTAACCACTTCATTTTCTATTATCCAGCCAATACTAGCGAGAAGAAAAAAACACAAACAAACAAAAACAAAAAACCCAAGGAAGTATGGGATACACAAAGGAACATAATTACATGTTTAAACTAAAAAACTAAAGAGTATCCAAAAATTACTTATTTTTATTTAATTTTTAAAGATCTTATTAAAATATATCTAGCATACAGTATTGTGTTAGTTTTAGGTGTATACCATAGTTATTCAACACCAACAAATTATTTTTAAATTTGAAAGTTTTCAAAAGCTATTCGCAAAACTGTAAGAATGCTCAAAAGAAAAAAAAAACTATCAAAATGTCACCATCAAGAATGATTCTTCAACGAACCAAGAACAAGACATTGTTACAAGTGATTTAGTCCTAAAAAAAAATATCACTGAAAACCCTTGGAATCATTTTTCTCTGCACCATTTTTGGCTTTACGAAAAGACAGTGGAGGCTAAATCAAAATTTTAACTGCAAGCAGCCAATAACTTGAAAATACCTATTATTCATTTCTTGTCAAAAAAAATACTAAAGTATTCACGGCAGATTATTCAAATTATTATAACATGTTTGGGTCAAATTTCACTTAAAAGAAAATAAAAAACAGGGGATCGAGGTCGTGAATACTAGTATCTGGCGAGGCGAAAAGATGGAAAGGGAACATTACTTGTTTCCTTTACATCTATGGCAAAGACGTCTCCCCCGCCCCCCACATCGACCCCTGAATATCCGCCACTGAACAATGCCTGAATGATTCTCCATCAAAAACTCCACGTAGTCAACTCGACAAGCCAAGCTTTCCATTACGCTCATCAAGCCCCTGCTTTACTGTCAGCCCTTTACCCTCAGCGTTGCCCCTGATCCCTTCTCACCCCTAGGGCTCTTGTTGGTCTAATCGCTTCCCTCCCACGATCCCTAACGAGAAATCGCTTCACAAAACGCAAATGACAAATAGTCGCGGGCTAGGGAAGGAGGGGGAATATACAAGACGTCGAGACTCACCTGAGGCTGCACCGTGCTCGATAGAGAAAACATCTCCCCGGGGCCTCAGCAACCTCACCCGCCTGCCGAAACTGCCCTTCTCTCCACGGCCTGGCGGGGAGGCGCTGAGCCCTTTCGTCTTCCTTTTCCTCTCGCACTCTACCCTCACTCGCCTAGAAACGGAAAATGGCCTCCGTTTCCTACAGCTGCGGCAACGACAGACCACCTGCCCCGGAAAGCAAAGCTCTAACTCAACACTACTTCCGGGGCAGGGAGCGCCACCACCCACGGGCTTGCGTAAGCACTCCAGGCCTGCTCAGCGCCTGTGTTTCTGCGGCTGGTACCGGGGACCGATGGCCCCAAAATAGCTGTCCTCTAGTGTTAAGTGCTGGATCCCCAAAGCTTTCTGGCTGTAGTTTTCTTTTCCTTACGGAGGCGGCATCCAACCTGTTAAACCTTTCTACAGCTTCCTTATCAAACCTTTCAATGCAATGTATTCTGTTCCGACTGGAACAGAATGAACGATGAAAGGTCATTTGCTACAATTTAATGTTCTCTAACTTCCCCACAATAAATCGAAAATTCTTCTTGTTAATCCTAATCTGTTCCAGTCAGGCAAGTTACATCCTGTTAAGATATCACATTATAGGGCCACCCGCTTCCTGCTCATCCAGTTTCTCCACATCTTAGATTACACTAGCCATCACTTTCCTGAATAGACCGAACTAATTTACATTTCTCGCGGGGGAGGAGGGAAGGTCGCGAAGGCATTAAAAAACAAAAAACAAAAAACGGAGGCGGGGCCCCCATAACCTCTTTTGGAGGTCGGGAGAAAACTCATCCCGCGATTCTGATTCGAACCCCCGCTGTCCCTTTTCTCCTCGGCCAACAAGTGTTTGTGGCACCTCTTTACCACGCCCCCACCTCCGCCCCGTCACTACAAAGGAAGTGGGCGGTGGTCACTGCCCTCGAAGAGTCTGTTATTGGTCGGAGAATTTCCCAGAGTCCCCGCCCTCACGCTCATTGGGTCCTTCGGCGTCTACGAAGGGGAGGTGACAGGGCCGAGGCTGGGCTGAGCTCGGTGAGCGCAGCGACGGGGTGACATCACAGCCCGCGGGCGGCGTGGGCGGAGCCTTACTTTGAACTCAGTTGGCGGGAGTTGCGGCTGGAAAAGGGATTTGGGCGGCTGCTGCAGGTTTCAGTCTGGGCTGACCTGCAATGGAGCCCCCCGACGGGAGCGAGAAGGAGGGCGGAAGAGACGCGGCGGCAGGGGAGTGCGTGGACAGAATCTCGGTGCCAAGACCTCCCTCCATTGAAGAATTCACCATAGTGAAGCCCATTAGCCGTGGAGCCTTCGGGAAGGTGTATCTGGGGCAGAAAAGCGGCAAGTTGTATGCGGTGAAGGTAAGACGTTAGGGAGTAAAGCAAGAGAAAGAGTCCGGCCCTCCGGCCCTTCTTCCTGCCCCCTGAATTGTGCAGGCTCCAGGGCCCTGCGAGCTGACTTCTCTCTTGGGGTGACGTCAGCGTGAGCAAGTCGGGTGTCTCTCCTCTGCCCCGCCCTTCAGTACGAGAAAGTTTAGGAAACACCAGAACTTCTGGATCCTTTTTACTGATTTGGCCTTTACCGGGATTAAGTAAGAAACTTAAAATTTGAAACAGTTGTTTTCCAAATCATGTTTTAATTTTATCGGTTTGATATAATTTCTAACCTACTATATAACCAAAAGATCTCATTAAACAACCTCATTTTTTCTCCTCATACCTTCCATTATAAAACTAGAATGTACTTTTGTTTAAAGGCTAAACTGAAATATGTCCTAAATCCATCCTTTATCCTTGCAGTAGTGTATAGCATTCCTACAAGAGCTTTCAATGTATTGAAGCTATTCAGACCCCTCTTGGTTATCCACTCCCGTAGTTTCCGATGACTCACATTTCTGTACTGAGTGAACCTGATAAAGGGAAGAAGCCAGCAGTTTGAGTAACAGGAGACAGTTTCAGCTTTCTTTTGGACATTGCTATGTGAGTGAATGTGGAGCAGGCACCTCCAAATTGTATTTGCCTAACCTTGACCAGTCCTCTCCACCTAACTGCCTAAACTCTGTACCTCCTGTATTACTTCTCCATTTAATACCACCACCATCATTCTGGTCATTCAGACTAGAAACCTGGGTCATTTTAACTTCCCTCTACTTCATCTGTATGTCTTGCCTCTTAAGTCTTGTCAATTCTGTCTGGTATTCATGCTTATTACCTCGTCCATTCCATTCCCAAGTCTGCCCAAGTACAGCCCTTCATATTTTCTCCCTCTAGTTCATTCGCCCTTTCTTCTTTCCTTCCTTCCTTCCTCAAAGTACAGTTTGTTTTTTGGGGGTAAATTTTAGAACATTTCCATCACCCCAAAAAGATCTCTCCTGCCCATCTTCAGTGCCTCCCCCCTTTAACACCCCTGGCCCCAGGTAACCACAAATTTACTTTCTATCTCTATGGATTTATCTTTTCTCAAATGGAATCATACAGTTTATATGGTCTTTTGCATCTGGCTTTGTTCATTTGACACGATGTTTTTGAAGCTTATCAGGACTTCATTTCCATACCTAGTCTATTGCAATAGCCCCCTAACTGGAATCACTGTTTTATTTTTTTCACCCATTCCTTAGTCCAAACTCCTTAGAAAAGCGTTCATGCTCTAAGTTCTGACTCTAAACTTAACACTATGGTATCTTCCACATATCCTATGTGTTCTAGCTACACCAGACAATTGACTGCCATGTTCTGTGTATTTTCTTGTCTCTGAGCTTATGTTTATACTGGCTGCTCAAGTGCTTTTCTTCCACCTTTCTCTGCTCTTCTCCACCTGTGTTATTTATTTAGGCAAGTTCATCTTCATTCCCCTTGAAACCTTCCCTGACATTTCAGACCTATCCCATTAAAATGAGCTCTTCCTTGCTTCATATGTTCCCAAGGTATTTTGCTTTTCTTTCTGCTGTACTTACTAATCAGTCATTATCACTTGTTGAAATGAAAACACCAATTCATTTTTTGATATATATATTTGTTGAGCATCCCCTTTGTTTGTAGGATCTGGGCTACTAAGGTGAACAAAACAAAACTGCCCTCATAGAGTTTCTAATCTAATAAAATGATAAGTAAGATCGTGTTACAAACTGGCTTTGTCAATTTCCCTCAGTTTTCTTGTAGAGAGGATGTAAGGCTGGAATTTACAAAAGAAATATACTTTTTTTTTCTTGTAGTCCTGAAAATTGATCTCAGTTTTACTGAATATTCAGTTTAGTGCTCCAACTTTGATATAGATTCTAGTTTTGCTTCTGTAACAATTAATTACCTTGAAACTTGAAAAGACTAGTTATTTTCTGTAATACAGCATTTGAGACTTAATTTTCAGTAGTTCTAACCATTCTTAAATTTTTTTTTGTAGGCAAACTTCCCACATTCTTCCTCTTTCTGATTCTATTCCCATCCATCAAAGAATCAGAAGTAAAATATTTATATTAGTTACTATTTCTCTGTGCCTAGGAGAAATGGTCATCTAGGAGATATTAGGAACATTACTATCTTTTGACTTTAAGAATAGCAGAACAGAATTTTTTTTCTACTAATAATTAGGGCAGTCTGGGAGCATTTGTTTACCTTTTCCTCCTCAAAAAGGATGTGGTACTTTTGACACTTGATATCAAGATAAGCAATTCTCTGTTGAAGAAAGTTCTGTTTTTGTTTTAATCATATTAGCTGTTGTTCTGGCAGAGCTTCCTGTTGGCAATATGAAGTCCAAATGACATCTGCTTGTTTCATGATGGTAGCTTTGAACGCTTAGAAGACTTTGTAATAAAAAATAAAATGAATGTTTTCTCTCTGGTTGTTTCATGATGTAGCTTTGAACCCTTAGAAGACTTTGTAATAAAAAATAAAACGAATGTCTATTATCATGTTATCTACTATAGGTTGTCAGAAAAGCAGACATGATCAACAAAAATATGACTCATCAGGTACAAGCTGAGAGAGACGCACTGGCTCTAAGCAAAAGTCCTTTTATTGTCCATTTGTACTATTCACTGCAGTCAGCAAACAATGTCTACTTGGTGAGTAACCAATTTTACATTTTTTTCTTTATTCAGCAGTCACTGAACTCAGTGACTTAACACTATAGTCTCTAAGTTCAGAGTACCTGGGTTTGAATTCCAACTGTTGCACTAACTTTATGATTTTGGCCAAGTGACCTTACCTTACCTGTCCTATTAGTCAGGGTTCTTAAGAGAAAAAGAACTAATAGGGTGTGGAGGGGGGGTGTATGCGGGCATACACACAGTGTGTATAGAGAGAGGAGGATTTATTTTAAGGAATTGCCTTACACAATTGTGGGAGCTGACCAGTCTGAAATCTGCAGAGTAGGATGGCAGGCTGTAAACCCGGGAAGGAGTTGGTGTTGTAGCTGCAGTCCAAAAGCAGTGTAGACTCAGAATTCCCTTTTCTTGGCAGCGGTGGAGGTGGGGGTGGTGGCTGTAGTGTGAAGGACAACACCTAAATTTTTTTTTTAATCTTAAGGCCATCAACTGATTGGGTGAGGCCCACCAACATTTTGGAGGGTAATCACCTGTTACTCAAAGTCTTACCGATTTAAATGTTAATCTCATCTAAAAATACCTTTACAGCAACATTTAGATTGGTGTTTCACCAAATAATCCGAGTACCATGGCTTAGCCAAGTTAACACATAAAATTAACTTCAGTCATGCATCGTTCGTTTTGGTCAACATCAGACTACGTATACCACAGTGGTCCCATAAAATTTTAATGGACCTGAAAAATTCCTGTCACTTAACGACATCTTAATGTCGTAGTGCAACGCATTACTCACATTTGTGGTGATGCTAGTGTAAACAAAGCTACTATACTGCCAGCAATAAAAATATAGTACATATAATAACATACAGTACATAATATTTGGCAGTGATAACGAACAGCTATGTTACTGGTTTATGTATTTGATATGCTCTACTGTTTTATCATTATGTTAAAGTGTACTCTTTCTAATTATGAAAAAATGATTGCTGTATAACAATATGCCATGTTATGCTGGCGGCACTCTCATACATCCTGTGTTTACCACATCTCTTGACTGCATCATCTTCTCTTATGCTTTATTTAATCTCATGTTGTTTTGTGCAAGAACAAGTTGTATAAGCTTGTCGCCTAAGAACAACAGACTATCCCCTGTAGCCTAGGTGTGTAGTATTACACCATCTACGTTTGTATAAGAACACTCTGTGATGTTTGCATAACGATGCATTTCTCAACGTATTTTCATCATCAAATGGCACATGGCTATATTACACCTCAGTGTCCTTTTCTGCATAATGAGATATAATAGTATCTACCTCAAAGGTTGTTATGAAATTTCAGTAGGTGAATGTAAAGCATGCAGAACAGTGTCTGGCACAAAGTGCTAAAAATATTTGGTAAGAAAAGGACATGTAGAAATATAAGGTTTGGTGTATAATAAAGAAAGATATTAGGATATGGTGGACTTTGAGAGGTGCTTGCTTTTCATTTAAAGCAGCCACTTACACTGTTCTAATGAAGAATTGGAGGGGATGAGGCAGAAGAGGTGTGAATGGCAGGTATTTTTACTGCAAATTTCAGAGGTTCTGACTTAAGAGGTGGTCTGTGGATTAAATGTTTGATAACACCAGTAGCTTCTGTTTACTATGTCCAAGTGGTTTCTGTGAATGAATGTCTTTAGGATTTAGATTTTAGACCAGGAATTTATGTATTTATCAACGGAAGGCTTGTTCCTTTAATGATTTGATTGCCTTTAAGAGTGGAAACCTTTTATCCTTGATATGCTAAATCTTTCTTGTGACTCTGAAACATAATTGTATGACACTTCAACTTTCTGCTATTCCAAAAGCTTGAGATTGAACATGACGTGCAGCTTCCAGCTATAGACTTAAAAATTCAGGCTAGGTTATAAAAATAGAACCTAATCTAAAACTCTTGGTACTTGATGGTTAAATCCATTTCTGATCTTTGAGCAGATCTGTGAATATATTTAGACTGATGTTGAATGTGGTTGCAAAGGTTTAATGGGAAGGCAAAAAAACTTTCAAAAAGTAAAAAGTTTATTTAGGACCCTTTTTAGCATTAGGACTAATTCAGGAGAAATAACAGTTTTTTATAAACCAAAATTTAATGAATACATGAAATGTGATCATATTGTAAATACTATTCTTCTGCCTGTTTTTCCACTTAGTGGTGACCTAATCCTTTATTAATGACAATAGAATTGCATACATTTATTTATGAATTCCATAATTTCTTTAAGAAGCATACTATCCGTGAGTTGGTTTGGTTTTTTTTTTTTTTAACTGTTTGTGATTTTTGTTTGTTTGCTGTTTGCTATTCTAAACAACACTCCAATCAATACCTTAGCATGGATTGCAGTACCTGGTTTTAATGGCCTTCTCTGTGGGAAACAAGACTTGATAATATTGGGGGAAAGATTTTGGAGTAAAGATACAAATTTGTCTTTGAATTCACCCTCAGAGAAAGATTAAAGACAGCCCTTTAAGAGACCACTAAGTTCTGAGAAAGCATGAGTTGGGGGTCTCTTTTTTAGGATGATTCACTTTTTGAGTGAGTCAAAAAATGTATGTAGTAGCAGTAAGAAGATGAAAACCAAATTCTGTAAGAATAATTGACTTTCATGTTTTAAGCCAATGGTTGGCAAACCATGGCCCCTGAACCAAATCTGACCCACTGTTTCTGTACAGCCTATGAGCTAAGAATAGTTGTTACATTTTTAAAATGTTGGAACAAAATCAAAAGAATAGTATTTTGTGATATGTGAAAATTATATGAAATTTGAATTTCAGCGAATAAGTAAAGATTTATTGGAACACAACCACCTGTTGTTTACATTATTATCTATGGCTGCTGTCATGTTGCAACACAGACCACATGGCCAACAAAGCCTAAAATATTTACTATGTGGCTCTTTACAGAAAAGAAAATATTATTGTATGTCATTTCCACAGAAGGTAGGAAACTATTTGATCTTCTAATTCTTGCTTGAGCTCTCTAATGCTTTTACCACATACTATTTTATATGCATACCACATACTATTTTATATGCAATGTGAGTACCTTACCCAATGCCATGACTGGCTGTGGCATCAATCATTACTTAGCCCTTTGGCAGCCAGAGGTTTCCACAAGCCTGGTCTAACAGTTGTGGTTGAAAGGCTCAGTTGACTTGTTTAACTTGGTACCTTTTTTTTTCAACTCTGTGTCATAGAGTTGGTGGAATAAGTAAACAGCTATAATATTTTTTATTTCCTATTTCTGGAATTAGAAAGGAGACCATATCTTGTCTACAAACTTCATCACTGTTTTAGATCCTTGACACTCAAAGTGTGGTCCACAGACAAGCAATGCCAGCATCATCTGAGCACTAATTAGAAGTGCAGAATCTCAAGCCCCACTCCAAATCTACTGAATCAGAATCTGAATTTTAACAAGATTCCCCGGGCACATTAAAGTGTACAAAGTCCTGGTTTAGACAAAACAAAAGATTTCCTAGAAATGAGAAGCTACTTTGAGGCAAAGGAATAAGGTATAACTGAATTTAGCCACAATAATAAAAAATAATTGACAGCTACATTCCAGGTACTATGCTAGGTGGTACAAGGAACAAGAAGATGAAAATGTTTATTATGGAAGCATTCGGACATACAAAAAAATCAAAAGATGAATATAATGAACCCAGTCAACCTTCATGTAGTGCTCTGGGCATCCTTTGATTCATTGCCCGGATTCATAATTTTATGATGTTTGCAAAATGATTTATTCCCTTAGCTTTTATTAGCTAGAATTCTCCCTTGTCACCTATTTCATTACTCTGAAATACAACTTATATGAGGAAAGCAGAATAAAAGCTTCATTCTTTTTCTTTCATCGCCCATTTTCAGAGAGCAACCTCCAAACGTGTATAGTTTTGCTTTTAGTTTTTTTAAGTATCTTTATCAATTCATGGAATTTTATGGATTCGTTGTGTTTTAATCCACTGCAGTCATTACTTTCTATGTTCAAATTGTCCCATCTTTAGTGAATAGAAGCCCCTTTGGTTAATTTAACTTTTTATACTATCTTAGTATTCTAATAACTTCTTTGCTTTCTGGCGTGACAAGAGATTTAAGGCTCATTTTGTAAACATCCTGTACGAGACCTGAGCGAGGAAGTCTAGCTTCTTTTACTGGGAAATAACGGTTAGAGACCGCAATTCAGGTGGTAGTAATTAGTGACATTCATTGCCACTAGGTCACCATTCCTTTTAGGCCTTCTCAGTGGACAGACTAGGAACCACATAGTTTTATAGAAAGAGGAAAATATATCCAGAGTTCATACAGATATTTCCAGTTGAATGGAAGATTATAGAATTTTTACTTAACATCTTTGAAAAATATATGAACTATAAAAATGTTTGGAAAAACATATTTGTATTTTTTTCCCTGAGAATCTGGGATATAAATAGCATTAACATACTTACTTCTTTAACTTCCAATATACATGTAACTAATATTTTCAAAACAGCAATACCAGTATTGTTTTACTAACACCGAAACAACTGGATTTGATTTAGGATTTCCTTGCAGTTCTTTTTCCCTTGGGACATGCTGTCGAGTTCTGTTTTTTGAAGTCACTTGAAATAATTCTTTGCGTGGTTATGAAACTTGATGTACAGCTAGGTTTATTTGTTCCCCTTTTATATCAGAGAGTTCCATTGAAAAGGGGAATCCATAAAAGTATTAGAAGAACACTGATGTGAACATTTTTATAATCATAGAATAGTGCAGGACTTACTAAGTACAACATAAAACTTACTTAAAATTTTAAAACATGTGACACAAAATACCATATACATAGTCAAATGACATGTTTGGGGAAAATATTTATTGCCCAGAAGACAGACAAAGGGACTGATTTTACTTCTACGTAAACAGAGTTTACAGATCAGTAAGAAAGGATAAATACCCCAGTCAAAGAATAGAAGTGATTCACAGAAGACATATTAAAGGTCAAGAACAGTGTGTAAAGATTCCAGATATCCCTAAAAGTGAATAAACATTTAAACAAGTCCATCTTTTCTTCCTTAGATTGACAAAGATAAAAAGTATTGATAGTCACTGTTGATGAGGATGTAAGAAAATAAGCATTCTCGTGAGTTCAAATACAGTATTTCTTTACTACTGAATTACAAACTCTTTAAGTGTGGTGACTACATTTTATTCATGCTTATATTCCCAGTACTAGAACAGAATGTAGCACAGACTTTGTGCTTAATAAATGGTTTAATGATTGATTTCATTAACAAATATTGACTCATCTCAGTGTACCAGGGAAACAAACAAACAAATGACCTCGTTTTATTAAGTTCTTAATAGCCACTATTTTATAGCTTAAAACTATAGAAAATTTTGAGAATGATGACTAGTACATGTAGAAGGACTAATAGAGCTTTGCAACCACATATCAATAATGGAATCATCTGTAGCTATGTGATGCTAAAATTATTATTGAAAGTTTGTTGGGAAACAGGTTATTTATATAGTTTCACAGAAATAAATAATCCCCCAGATTATTTATTAATTACAAGGTAGGTGGAGTTCTTCAATGGAGAAATCTGGAAGTCACCACTTTAACTAAGTGACCAAAGTTAACGTTACCAGGAATGGAACACACTGATATTAGTTGGATGTTTTTCTGGTGGGAATCACTGAGAAGGACTCAACCTTGTTAATGTCATATTCCTGCCTAAAATGCATGACTTGAATTAAATCATGAAGAAATAATCAGCTGTCATGAAAAACTGCCCCCCCACCAGCACCCCAAAAAGGCTAAAAACTATTTCAGATTAAAGAATGTTAAAGAGACATGACAACTAAATCCTGTGCATGATCCTGGCTTGAGCATAGGGGATGAGGAGAGAAGCTATCAGGGCCAGTATTGAGATAATCAGAGAAATTTGAATACGTTCTATACTTTAGATTAGGGATCCCCAACCCCCAGCCGTGGACCAGTACTGGCCCGTGGCTTGTTAGGAATGTGGCCACACAGTAGGTAAGTGACGAGAGAGCGAGCTTCATCTGTGTTTGCAGCTGCTCCCCAGTGCTAGCATCTCCACCTCAGAACATCAGGCATTAGATTCTCATAGGAGCACTAATCTCTGGTGCCAAAAAGGTTGCGGACTGCTGTATTAGGTAATAGCATTATGTTAGTGTTAAATTCCCTGAATTATATTATGCCATAGTTCTACGTGAATGTCCTTGTTAGGAGATATATGATGAAGAATTTAGTGGTGACAAGTCAAGATGTCTTCAACTTTATTCTTGAATTATTCAGCAAAAATTTAAAAGTTATACATTAGTACCAATTGCTAATATTGCCATATAATTTTTTGAAATAGTTTAGTCTGAACAAAAATACGTGCATATAAGATATTTATGTTAATGGTGTAATAATTGTCATCTTGCTATGTTTATTATGTAATATAATTATGTTAGTGATTGACATAAATATTTATACATGTGGAGAGGAAGAAAGCAGATGTAGTAAAATGCTAACAATGCATGAATCTAGATGAAGAGTATATAGGAAATCTGTTGTTCTTACATCATTTTTGCAAGTCTGAGTTTTTGTTCAGACTAAACAGTTTAATTTATATTTAAAAAGCTGTATGGAATATGACATTAGCAACATGACCAAACTGGGTATTTATGGGTAGTGGGTGATACCAAGAAAATGTGTTTTGTACAGAACCATGCTAAAAATATGTAACTGTGATGCTCAAAGTATATATATTTTAATGTTATCATATTGGTTTTATTTTGCAACGTTTATATTCCTTTTTGGTAGGTAATGGAATATCTTATTGGTGGAGATGTCAAGTCTCTCTTACATATATATGGTTATTTTGATGAAGAGATGGCTGTAAAATATATTTCTGAAGTAGCATTGGCTCTAGACTACCTTCATAGACATGGAATTATCCACAGGTAAAGACTGACTTTCCACACAAATAATAAAATTAGGTATTAAATATTCGTAAAACACAAATAATAAAATTAAGTATTAAATATTTGTAAAACCACTTGCCCATATACCTAGGTTGTCTAAAGTTTGGTAAATTCCATCAACTCTTCTTCCATCTCCTTGTGTTTTTTTAATATGTTGCTTTGACCATGAGTATACACCATTTTATTGTGAAGAATTTTGAAGCTTTTCCACTTTTTTACCATCATACAAAAGTGCTAAATTTTATAATCGGACTGATTTACAGTGTTTCGCTCTGTGCAAAGAAAGGCAGGTTAAGTGGCTCTGCTCTAAAAAGGCTTAATATTAACCTCCTTGAAAGAGGCAAATAGGATTTTGACCTGGCTTAAGGTTTATTTTATCTAATAAGGTCTATTTCTTTTAATGTGATATCTAAAGAATAATGTGGAAGATAATCATTAAATCAACTAACTTTCTTGTAGATTTTGATATACAAAAGACAGTTTGCTTTTTAGAGTTGTTTTCTGCAGTTTCAAAGCCACCCATGAGTGCCTTATTTTAGAGAAAATAAATAAGGTTCGATTCTTCTGTAACTTTCACTTTTTTTCTCAGTGATTCTAACATCAACACCAGCTCTTTTTCAGTTATCTGTTGTTTATCTTTTGTATGTGCAGGGATTTGAAACCAGACAATATGCTTATTTCTAATGAAGGTCATATTAAACTAACAGATTTTGGCCTTTCTAAAGTTACTCTAAATAGAGGTAAGAAAAATAATAAGTAAGTACCTTTTTAAAACTCCAACAAATTTTAGACACTACATTTCATTAACTTATACTGGGTTATTTTGTTTGTTTGTTAGTTTATAATGAATGAAATTTAATGATTATTTGTTTTAAAATAGACTAGCAAGGTCTAATGGTACCTTTTCTTTTGATTAAAGATGAAAACCGGGAATGATTATTTTTAAATTCTCAAAGGTCCTTGAAGATTTTCAAAGAGGAGCTCACAATTTCTGTTCTTTGGACGTTTTATCCCTACTGAAACTGGTTCTAACCAATTAAAAATCAGTAAAATGATTATAACATGGTAAACAATTAATACCTAAAGAACTCATTCAAATATACATGGCCACCAACGACACCTCCGTAAACAAGGGGCAAAGAAAATGAACACACAGTTCACACACACACATATGGGGTTGTGTTAAATGCACTAGTAGTAATGAAATAAATGCTAATTTAAAAAATAATAGATGAATCATTTTATACTATTAAGCTAGCAAAAAATAACATTGCTTTATCAGTATGAGGTATAAATGAAATTTGTTAAGTTCAACCTTTCAGTCTATCTTTAAAAAAGTTGTATCACATACAGTGGATTACTTCCCTTACCATTTTCGATATCTAAAGAAAATAGTACAATATCATGTGTGAATGTTGAATTATTTTACAGTGTTAAGTACTGAAACCTGATAAAATTCTGTCAATTTCTGTCTTAACCTATAGTTGCTCATGTTAGTTAAAGTGAAGGGTCCATAATTTATATTAATTCCTTAAATAGATTCTGATATTGAAATTTAATTGATGTTTCTATTATCTTAATTCCTTTCTTATCTTTTCTCACCATGTCCTTTTCTAATATTTGATTTACCAAGAATTATTTTGTTGCCAGTTATATAACACTCTTGTTTAGTGATTGAGTGTTCCCTAAAAAGATAAGACTTTGGGTCATTACACTGTGTTCTATTCATTCCAGAACAAGACTCTGTTTTATCAGACTTTAATGATTTCAATCAGTTGCTTAGTTTTATATGTTAACTCTGTGGCATCTGGCTTTTGTAGGAATGTTTGTCTTGCACGAGCCAATTTGTAAGTAATTTAATAATGTAGAAAGAGGGGCAAAGTTCAAAGCAGATGATTAAAGAATTTTATATACTTTGCTTTCCATATGTAGATATCAATATGATGGATATCCTTACAACACCATCAATGGCTAAACCCAGACAAGATTATTCAAGAACCCCAGGCCAAGTATTATCTCTCATCAGTTCTTTGGGATTTGTAAGTACTTGATAAGAAAAAACTCACATAACGTGTCCTTTCATGATTACCATTTAAAATTTAAAATCCTTTTTCTTTTTTTAATAAATGATCAAAATGAATTTAAATATCAAGCATGTCGAGATACTTTAACTGTTTATCTACTTAGGTGGTATAACCATCTATGTATGTACTTAGGTGGTGTTTTTATGAAGATGTTAGCATTTGTATTTTTCTTTCTCTTTTTAATAGCACCCACCAGTTGCAGAAAAAAATCAAGACTCTACAAATATTCTTTCAACTCATGTATCTGAAACAGCACAGCTTTCTCAAGGACTAATTTGTTCTATGTCTATAGATCAAAAGGATGCTACTCCTTATTTTAGCAGACTAAAATCATGTGAGTATAAAAGAAAAAGTAGTTTATTTCTCATATCAATTTAATAATTTTAAAATGCAAATATTTGAAGACTGTTGCATTTCTGTATTTCATTATGTAGACGCCATTTCTGACAGGCGTTGTTGCAGATCTTTATGTCAACAGAACCAAGTGTCTAATGAGATATTTGTCAATTAGCTATAATATTAGGATGTTCATTGGATAGATTTTACTATACTGGGTCTATAGAAGTCTTATATTGAGAAGAAATTGTAAAATTACTTCCAAAAGATTCTAAATAAAATTGTCAAAGTAAAGATATAAAGTAGCGCCCAATAAAAGACAAAAGCTCAGAACATCAGGCATTAGTGGGACATTCGTAGAGAAGAGTGGGACATTCGTACGGCTCTTAACTTCACCTTTTATAGCTTAGCAACAGTGGACAATTTAGTTCTCTGCACTCACATTCTTCATCTTGGGAATGTAAATAATGGTCCTTTGAAGGGTGATTAGTATTGGTTGCTTTCACAGATGTTACCTCACTTTAAATTTGGTCCTCAACAAATCTGTACATATCTAGACGTGTGTGTGTGTGTGTGTGTGCATGCATGCATATATGTGTGTACATACACACACATATATACAGTATTCTTTTACAAATGAGAAAACTAATATTTGAAATGCTTATTTGCAACACTAGTAAATGGGTAAGCCAAGTCCTGATTGTGTATACAGTTTTCTGCCACCTTACTCTTTACTTCAAATTCAGTGAATATTGTTTCTTCTGTCAAAATCCACTGTGAAAATCAAAATGGCTGAACTATATGTGTGTGTGTGTGTGTATGGCTTTGATAAATAAACCGTTAAAATATGGGATGTGCAGGTGTTATTTTGTAGCCTTATGCTTAAGGAAAAATAATTGCATCTCCCTTAGTCATTCATTAATCTAGTCAAAATTAGATAGGTCCAAAGCATGTACTGGTCACTTGAGTAGATATCAAGATGAGTAAGAGAGGTCCTTGTCTCAGAAGAACTTGTAATTTTGTGGTGATTACAGGTATAAAGGGATAACAATCCTATAAAATAAATGCCACAGGAGGAATACTTTGATGTAACACAGAAAGTGACAAATGCTAATGGAGAAAATCAGGAATGGTTCTAAATAAAGATATAGCAACAGCCAAGCTGGACCCAGAAAGAAAAACAGGAACTTAATAGCTGCAATTATAGTGGGAAAAGACATTTCATATAGAAGCACCAGCATGAGCAAAGGCATGGACATGTGGAAGTATATTCCATCCTCAGACTTATGGAGACTAAATATATTATGTGAGAATGGTTTGTGCAATGCAAAAGAAAGCTTAGCAGGTAAATAGGGAAGGATCAAGTGTTATTACAGGGGGTCTAGGATTTAAGCTTTAGAAAAAGGGAAGCCATCAAAAGTTCCAAAGTAGGGAATAGTCTGATCATATCAGTGATCCAGAAAGAACTTATTAGCAGATATACAGTATGCACATAGCATTAGATTAGGCACAGGTTCTCACCATACGGGGAAAGACATCTGAGCAGTTTAGTCAAATATCAATGCGAGTATCCAACAAGTTTCAGGAATTCTGTTGAGAGAATTTATATACCAAAAAGAAAGTTGCTTTAGATGGACTTCGAAATTCTCCTTCCAGTTTTAAAGTTCTAAGAGCTATCAATTCAAAAAACTATAAGACTAAGAATTTACTTGGAATTAAAGTTATGTTCACCCAATATCAGGAAAGGAAAATAAGATATATGTATCTTTTTATATAAGTGTAAAATCTTTATATTTTATATATTATTAACTTTAATATGTGTGATTATCTGTTGTCTACAAGCATGATTGTCTGTTGTGTCTAATTATAAGTTCAGGAGCAATAATTTTTAGCATTGTTATATGAGAGAGGAACATGTATCATGTAGATAGTGCTGCTTTCTTTCCCTGGCTCTCTCTTAGCCAATTTACCATTATTCATTTGTTTTATCTAGTGGTATTTTAAAAATCCCTTATTGAAAAAAGTAAATAAATAAAATAAAAAACAAATTAAAAAATCCCTTATGGATTGTGCATAATTGACACTTGTAAGCATTTAAATCTCATTGAAATAAAGCTATAATTTTAATTAAATACAAATTGAACTGTGTAAATTTAGTCACATTCCAGCCTTGTATCACATCTGGATATAACACATCAATAACAACTCCTTTATCAAGAAGAGTTTCACATTGGATAATGGATATTCAAATGGATTTCCTCCGAACTATAAATTAGTTCTCTTATCCTGATTTTTACTTTATGAATGTTGAGCGGTTTGTTTTTTTAACTTTCAGAACAGTACTAGTATACCAAAAACACCTGAAGCCATCTTTGTAGATTGGATAATGTTTACACAGAAATAGTTCTGACATGCAGTACTTAATATTTTGCCTAATTATCTGTAAAGATTCAGGCTCAGTGAGAAACCAAGAAAGATATGATATAAGCTTCAATATTTTCTCTTCCCTACAGGTGTTGAAACAGTTGCCCCCAACCCCAGAATGCCTATGAAGTGTCTAACTCCTAATCTACTGCAGTCTAGGAAAAGGCTGGCTACATCAAGTGCCAGTAGTCAGTCCCACACCTTTGTGTCCAGTGTGGAATCTGAAAGCCACAGCAGTCCCCAATGGGAGAAGGATTGCCAGGTTAGAGTGAAATTTATCTTAACCCAAACCAATTATATATGTGGAATTAATGGTAAAAACACTTTATACCTTTTCATATAAATTCTATACGGAAATGAATGGCATTCTGTATGGAAATGAATGGCATTCTTCATTTTCTTATACATTCTGTCAAATTCTTTTGAAATATTTCATTTCTCTACCATTGAATTATATATTTGAAACTTACTGGATTTTGTTAATGTCACCATAATAAATTTTAAAAATTAAAAATATATATTTTTTTTCTTTCTCATTTAAATGTGAAATTATTCTTGCTTGATATATGAGATTCCAAATTTTTAAAGTTTGCTATAAATTGATAAAAGTGTGTTTGGCTTCTAGGCACCGAAATAGACTTCTTTTTTCTTCGTGTTTTAATCCCTACCATGATAAAGACATTAGCTTGTTGATTTTTTTTTAACCTATATCTTATTTTAAAACTCATAACTACCTCCTTCTATACTGTTTTCTGCATGAGAAATAACTTTTAGACCCCAAAGGTAATATAGGTGTGCCTGTAAGAGTATCCAGTCTAAGATTGCTAAGTGGATGATTTACTTAAAGCTTCATTACTTAATTTATATATTCTGTTATTGCCCTCTTTTAATGCTGTTAAAGCTAATAAATATTAAAGTTGAGAGGAACTAGAAGTTTAAATTATAATAAAGTTTCCTTCATAAAATGCCAGTAAAATAGTATGATATTAGAATAATGGTAATGAACAAAGAATAAATCTTCCATTTAATAAAATAATTTGTATTTGTTTCTTATTCTTAGTCATATGATTTCCTTCATTATTGTTGGATATTTGCATTTTAGGAACAAGATCAAATTGTTTTTAGTTAAGACAGGGTTTCTCAATTTTTTTTCCCTTCTCTTCTTATGGGCTACTCTATAGGTAATATATATATGCTATAGGATAAACCATATTTACATTCCTAGTAGTAGTATTTCATTTCTTTTCTATTCAAGAAAGCATATTATATATAATTTCACCTATACGCAGCTTTTCCATCTTCTTCCCACTTCTGCATCCCTGAGGAATATAATGATTGAATTATAATAGTCTTTCTCCAGTTATGATCAGAGGAGAGAAAAGGGACCCCCGATAAACCCTGTGCTAATCCCCAAATGCATCATTTTCTGTGCTTGAGTTACAATTCAGAAATTTTCTTTGGTTCATGACTCAGTACTCCTTGTTATTATGGAGTAAGTTAATAAGGTTTGATTTTCACATGTCAAAAATAGGCATTATTAGTTACTGAAGATTCCTTCTAATTGAGTAATCTTGTAAAAGTCCTGAGTACCATGTACCAGTTTGCGGTATTAGGCACAAAGATCTGATCACCCAAGAGCGCCTGCTAATTTGAAGTTTTCAGGAAAAGCATTTTGTTATCATTATGTCATCGATTCAACTTGTTGACAATGGATTTTAATTCCTGGTATTTTTGGTTTTTAATTATAAATTACCACTAATTTAGCTTTATCCTTATCGGCTTGGTTTTATTATACTTGTATAAAGTGATACATGTTCATATTAATAATATTTTGGTCTATAATTTTCCATTAACTATATTTATATCAATTAGTTATTTTCCATTAACCATATTTATATCATTAACTATATTTATATTATGCGCATTTTGCTATTGCAAAGCAGATATGTATATAATGTAGCCTTAATCCCAAATTTGCCTAAATATGTTGCCTGTTGTTGCCTGTTAATTTGTTCTATTTAAATAACATGTAATACACTATCAAATGAGTATTATAGAATAATCGATTTACATTTTAGACCAGTGTTTCACTCAAAATAATGTGTATAGTCTCCGGCCATGCCACCCTGAACACACCTGATCCCATCTGATCTCGGAAGCTAAGCAGGGTCGGGCCTGATTAGTACTTGGATGGGAGACCACTTAGGAAGACTAGATGCTGTAGGCATAAAAAAATAAATAAATAAATAATGTGTATAAATGTAGACTATAATTATTTATATTGTTTTTTAATTCTCTGTTATCATTGTTCTTTTGTTCCATTGGAAAGTGGGAATAGGTAACATAATAGCTTATGGGGGCATTTGTTCCACCTAAGTGGACAGAGGTTTAAAAGATTAAAAAATCTCAGCTTCATACAATTAATAAAAGGTTCTCCCTTCTCCTTAGGAAAGTGACGATGCATTGGGCTCTCCAACGAAAAGTTGGAATACAACTGAAAAGCCTTTTTATACAAAATCTACAAATGCCATCGAGACCAACAGTTTCAGTAAAAAGGATCTTGAATTAACTCTTTCTCCCATTCAGAACAGTAGTGCCATTCCTGCCACTGGAAACTCTTGTATAAACCTTGCTAAAAAATGCTGTTCTGGAGAAGTTTCTTGGAAAGCAAACAAACTGGATATAAATAATATTAACATGGCCACTGACACAAAACAGTCTGGTTTTCATCAGGCAAATCAGTGGGCCTTGAATTCTGGTGGTATGATTCAAGAGCACCTTGGGAAAAGAAGTGTTAAGAGAAATTTTGAGTTAGTTGACTCCAGTCCTTGTCAGGAAATTATACAGAATAAAAAATGTTGTCTAGAATATAAGCAGAGTAATGAAACGAGAGATCGTTATGCAAATCAAAGTACAGGCTTAACGACCGAAGTCCAGGACCTTAAGCTCTCCGTGTACAGAAGTCAGCAAAATGACTGTGCCAATAAGGAGAACAGGGTTGATTCTTTTATCGATAAACAACAAACACCAGAAAAATCACCTATACCGATGATAGCAAAAAACCTTATGTGTGAGCTGGAAGAAGATTCTGACAAGAATAATAAGGACAACTTAAGTTCTAGTTTCCTGTGTTCTGATGATGACAGAGCTTGTAAAAGTATTCATATGGACTCTGATTCATCTTTTCCTGGAATTTCTATGATGGAAAGTTCATTAGAAAAGCAGTCCTTAGATCCAGATAAAAGCATCAAAGAATCTTCTTTTGAAGAATCAAATATTGAAGACCTTACTGTATCGCCCAGCTACCAAGAAAATACTTTGCCGAAAGACGATGAGAATACTGCTGTCCAAGACAGTAACCAAATGTTAGCTCCTTCTTCAGAGGTGTCGAAAACATTAACCTTCTCTAAAAGAAATGCTGTAGCTTTTCGAAGTTTTAACAGTCATATTAATGTATCCAATAACTCAGAACCATCCAAAATGAGTATTACCTTAGATGCAATGGATGTTTCATGTGCTTATAGTGGTTCGTATCCCATGGCGGTAACCCCTACTCAAAAAGGAAGATACTGTATGCCATGTCAGGTACGTCATAACTTTCTAACACCTTGTTCTTTGGATTTTAGAAAAATAACTATGGAAGCCCGGCTCTTGCCTCTCTAACTAGACTATAAGATATTAAGCATACAGTTTTGTTTTACTTGTCAGGAATCTATGGACTGTTGGAAGTTTTAATGCAGAAAGGTAAAGCTGGTAGTAATGTTTATTATTCTTAACTACAATGCCTCCTTCATTTGTACGTTCTATATACTTTCACATATTTATAATTATATATTTTCACTTGATCATAGAAACTGTGAGTTATAAAATTAAAGTCCACTCACCATCTTCTAAGAATATATTTAGATGATCTCTTTCTTTATAGAAAAAAGTTGAAAAAATGTATATTTCAAATCTTTTTTTTTTTCTAACATTTTATCTTTTTTTTCTTTCCTTTGGAGAGACATCATAATATAAAAAAAAAAATGTAAACCCCGAATTTAGAGTTATAAGAATTGGGTGTTCTATTCAGAATTCATAGAGGGACTTAGAGGTCCCTTACCCATAGCACCTCTGTTTCCTATCTGTCTGTAGAATATAATGATATCTGCCCTGCTGGTCTCAGAGTCCTTATGAAACAACAAAGTATCTTAAAAACTTAAATGCCAATTAGCACAAGAGGTTATTTACAATTCTACCTTATGTATTAGCCTAATAATTCAATCATTTGTTAGCTACAGCCTCCCTCAGTGCATGTTCTTAAGCTTGTATTAATCCATGCGATCAAGAAATTTTTCTTGTGGATTTTTCCATTCTTTCTTATATATCTAAATATTGTTGAAATAATTGATGTTACCCAAGATATTGCATTTTCATTAGATATCAGTACTTTTCATAAGTATAATCTGTTATGAGTCCATTTTCAAAACTGATCAAGGATTTGAGTGTGTCTTTTGTACCCAGTAGCCTAGCTTTTTTGTTTTAGCATTCCTGTTCACTGCAAAAGGAATTAAGATAGTCATTGTTTCTTAAACTCTTTTTAAACTAGCAGACCCCAAATCAGGCCAGATCAGGGACTCCATATCGAACTCCAAAGAGTGTGAGAAGAGGCGTGGCCCCAGTGGATGGCGGGCGAATACTGGGAACCCCTGACTACCTCGCACCTGAGCTGTTATTAGGCAGGACTCACGGTAAGGCATGTGTGTCTTGAGTTTTTGAAGTATTATCTATCACTGCATTTTCCTTCGAGGTAAAATTGTTTTAAATTTCTTTGTTACTTGGATTACCTAAAGTAAAACAAAATGAACTCATGCAATACTCTTTCCTCATATGTGGCATTTATTATAGGAAAAGAAGACATGCAGCCATTGGTTCTTTGCTTCTGGTGCAGTCTCAGTGATCTACACAAACCCCACCTTCCACTCCCTGGTTAACTTTGCTCGAAATGTCTTCCCAGGTCTGTTAGAGTTTTGACTCAGAAATACAAAGTTGGGCCTAACCTTCTATTCAGTCTGCAGAAGCCTATTCTTGTTTAGAGCTTACCCTCACTTATACCTTCACCAGAAGGGTTAAGACAGAAATGAACAATCCTTCCAAATGCAACATAAAAATAAAAGGATGACATTTTCACTCATCTTTTTTCCCTTTTGCTCTCGTAAAAATTTTCCCTTCCTACATTCCGAAATGAACTATATTCGTTTCCTGGGGCTGCTGTAACAGAGTACCACAAACTAGGTGATTCAAAACAGAAATTTATGGCCTGACAGTTCTGAAGTCTAGAAGTCTAAAGTCAAGGTGTTGACAGGACCACGCTCCCTCTGAAACCTGCTTCTTAACTTCTGGTGGTTTGCTGGCAATCTTTGGCATTCCTTGATGCGTCAGTCTAATCTTTACGCATCATATGGTGTTTCCTCTGTGTCTCTTTGGCCACATGGATTTGCGCTGGCCATGTTATATTTCATCTGGTGGTTTGCTGGCAATCTTTGGCATTCCTTGATGCGTCAGTCTAATCTTTACGCATCATATGGTGTTTCCTCTGTGTCTCTATGGCCACATGGCTGTGTTCTTACTCCAAGCTCTCATAGTAGCCACATATCTCAGAATCCATGTGGAATCCATAAGGATTCACCAGTCATATTGGATCAGGGGCCACCCTACTCCAATGTGACCTCATCTTAATCTAATTACATCTGCAAGGATATTTCCAAATGTCACACACAGAGGACCTCAGGGTTAGGACTTCAACCTAGCTTTTCGCAGAGTGACATAATTCAACCTATCACATGAATCCCTTCTTCTACATCTTGCTGTTTATACCCTTTTCTTTGAGCTCCTTTGGTGATCATCTGGCTCGTTTTCCCTGCCTCACCTCCAACACCTTCTGTTTTTATTTCTTTGCTGGCTTTTTTCTTTAGTCAGAAAATAATTTTCCACCCTTATCTTCTCCCCACCACCTAGCTTCTCAAAGGTTGCCTCTTTTCTTTACCTGATTATTTTTGTTTTGGCAATCTTATTGTTATCCCTGCTATTTAACTGAAACTTTCATTAACAATCAGCAGTCAAATCTACCAGCCTCTTCTCAGTCTCATTCCTCTTCCCTCTATTTCTACTCTCCATTTCTGTCCTTACCTCTTGTAAACGTGGAAGTTCTTCAGGTTCTTTACCCTTTTTCCCTGAACGTGCTCCCTGTAAATGTCATCAGTCCCAGCTTCTGAAATGTCAACAGCTTCTGTTGGCCCCTCTGTGTTGATGTTTCTCAAATATCTGTCTCTAATCCTGACTCTCTCACTGGACTGCAGATGCAGGGCCAAAGTATATCTATTCAGTATTCTACTGGTCTTTCAAATGCTACCTGTGAAAACTGGACTTGTTATCTAGCTTGCTCTTCTTATGTTCCCTATCTCAGTTTCTTTTTTACCATCTTTGTGGTGACACAGACATTGTCCCTACAGTTAGGCTTTTAAATCTGGTTAAATATATCTCTGCATTATTTCTCCTCACCTTTGCCACTATCTTTCCCTCATCTTTCCCTTTCATTAGTTCAATAACTTTCTTTCTGGTCTCCTCAACTTCATTCTATTGTCTATAATCATTACTACCAGATTTTCCTCTTGAAATATAACATGGCCAGTGCAACTTCCTTCCTTGAAAGGTGGCTCCTTAAAATCCAGATTATTGATCATGGCATTTGAGGCTCCAAGCTCTCATAGTAGCCACATATCTCAGAATATCTCTTTATAGTCCTTATGTTCTTATTCTACTTCATAGACACATTTTTTTTTCAAGTTTTCCTTAATTTGCCTTAGTTTGGAAAAGCCAGCCCCCAGTCATCTTCCTGTCAAGTTTCTTCTCATTGGTTCAAATGTCACCCCTTTCATAATGCACCCCTTGATTAGTTATGGAGAATTACTTATTCACTACTATCTCACTTAATTAGAAACTGTTTACAACTTATGTCATCCTATCTGTATAATAATTAGTTATTATATGTTTCCAGTACAAAAGCTTAAGAAACTAGCATCAGAGGTTTCCTTCTTGATGGCACTCCAGGAGAATTCCTGGCAGCCCCAGGAACCCTGGTGAATAAGCTCCACAGTGTTGAAAGTGGACACACTGAATACTCCCCTTTATTAGCCAAAAGAACTAAGCTCCTCTGGGCACTTGACCAATTTTTGTACAGTCCCCTTTTGCTAAGTCGCAGATTTGCTAGCCCATTTCTTATATTACAGTTTATATTTTCTCTAACGTAGGATACAATATGAAAGTAAGCGTCAAATTGAAAGATTTACTTTATAAGATCTTGCCACTATTCCAGTGGGACATCTAGTGACCTCAGCTATCTAGTGATATATTTTAAATTTTCTTCTATAAAAATATTTTGATATGTTGTTTTTAAAACAATAATACAAACAATTTTTTTTTTTAAAAAAGGATTTTATGAATTTGACCTCAAAAGCAAGGCAAGTAAAAGCTAAAATAAATGAATGTGACTACATCAAACTAAAAAGCTTCTCAGCAAAAGAAATCATCAACAAGGTAAAGAGATAACCATCCAAATGAGAAAATATATTTGCAAGCAACACCTCCGATAAGGGCCTAATATCCAAAATATACAAAGAACTCATACGACTCAATAGCAACAAAAAAGCAAATGATCCAATCAAAAATGGGAAGTGGACCTGAACAGACACTTCTCCCAAGAAGACATACAAATGGCCAACAAATAATGAAAAGATGCTCAACATCGTTAGCTATTAGGGAAATGCAAATCAAAACTACAATGAGATACCATCTCACACCTGTTAGAATAGCTATAATCAACAGGACAAGTAATAACAAATGCTAAAGAGGATGCGTAGAAAAAGGAACCCTCATACACTGCTGGTGGGACTGCAAATTGGTACAGCCACTCTGGAAAACAGTATGGAGGCTCCTCAAAAAACTGAAAATTGATCTACCACATGATCCAGCAACCCTTCTACTGAGCATTTACCCCAAAGACTTGAAAACCTATATCCAAAAAGATATTTGCACATCAATGTTCATAGCAGCATTATTCACAGTGGCCAGGACATGGAATCAACCAAAGTGTCCTACAATAGATGATTGGCTAAAGAAGCTGTAGTACATATATACAGTGGAATATTACTCAACCATAAGATGAGATGAAATACTGCCATTTGTGACAACATGGATAGAACTCGAGATAATCATGCTAAGCGAAATAAGCCAGACAGAAAAAGTTGAAAATCACATGATATCACTTATATGTGAGATATAATCCTAAAAGCAACAAATGAGCAGAACAATCAAACAGACTCATGGACATGGACTATAGACTAGTGGTTACTACTGGGGTGGGAGAGGAGGGAGAAGGTAGACGGGGTAAAGGGAGTCAAATATAGGAGGTTTAGGGGGAGGGCAAAGTGGGTAAAGGGGATCAAATATATGGTAGCTGAAGGAAACGACTTTGGGTGGTAAACAATAGAAAATACAGATGGCAAATTATAATGTACACTTGAAAATTATTTAATTGTATTAACCAATGTTACCCCAATGAACTTAATCTTTTTAAAAATCCCCATTCTCTATTCCCCCAGATCCCAGGCCCCAGGGGCAGTCACTTCAACTTCCTTCGTTTCTTGTATGTAGCCCTGTATTTCCCAGCATCATGCTGACACAGCTAGGACTCTTCCAATTCCTCTGATCTTACCCAACTCAGCTGAGTGGACTTAGAACTCTGGCTTGAGTTTCCCTTAGCTTCCTATGCATAATTTTGTTTCAGCACATTGTGTTAAAATTATCTATATTGTCTCTCCCAGAATAGGCTGTTTTCTCCTTGAGAAAAGCTCTTTATTCATTTTTATATTCCTTATATCTGGTACAATATCTGGTATCTAGTTAAACGAATGATGTGAGAATGAACTTGTAATTTTAATACAGTGTACCTAACTATTGTTTTCTTACATGCAGGATATCTGACTTTGGGTGAGTGAGCTTCTCTACAAAGTAATATGGCAAAGCACATTAAACTGAACAGTCAAAGTATAACTAGATCGCATTGCATAAAAAATTTTTTTCTCCTTTCAGTTCATTTACGAAATACAAAAATGAACTGTCTTCTGTCTTCTGAGCAGGAAGACATCCAGAGAGGTTGGTCTTCTCTGTGAAAACAAATGTAGGCATGCGGCATTTTTTATGACTTTTAAATGTAGCAGAGTGAAGATACACAGCTTTTTTATTGCAACTGAGGAAATAGGCCTGAGAAGAATATTAAAATTAGCAGCTACAAAAGGGCTTGAATTTTCTAACCCATTTAATTCCATTATTATTAGGAAATAGAAAGGTATAAACAGTATCAATATACAAATTACAAAGTGAGTTTTGGATTAGAGAGCCAGTAATGCAAAACAAGTTTGTTCTGTTTCTCTGACTAATGATATAATTGCTACAATTTATCACAATATGTGATCTTATTAGACTTTGACTCGCTTATATGGGTATGTTATGACATATCTATGGAGGAATCATATATATGTTTTTGACATGAGTACATTTTGGCTAAGCCGGGAAAAGGGTCATTATTTTTAACCTACATAAATAAAATGTATGTGTTTTTCTGATTTCCCCCTACGTTTCTGTTGTTTGGTTATATTATCTAACCCATTGGAATAATTCTTTCTCAATGCTGCTTAAAAGGTCTACTAACTGAGGTGGTTTGTTTTTTTATAGTGATTACTACAGAAATAGAAGCCTGTGGACTATTTGCATCTTGTGTTCTTGGGGAAAATGGGATTATGGGGCTTGCAGGTTAAAAGGCACTCTATATGCATGGGTTTATTTTTCCTAATAGCGGATTCCACAGTGCTTTCCGACTTGTTTTAAAATGGAATGGTGGCAGTTGCTTAATCACAATAATGAATTTTGTGAAATTGAATTTAAAGAGTAATTTCCAGGCAAATTTAGCACTAGATTAGAATCCCTATTCTAAATTTGTATTGATGGTAACTATTTTTGGACTGAAGTTAACTTTTACTTAGTAAACACTTTATTCATAGTCAGAACTAAACAAAACTGTAAATGAGATTATAAGGTCATGTTTAACCCTTTAAAACATCTTTGTATATAAATGATGCTTTCAATGAAGATACTATTTAGAAATCAGTTTTAATTATTTATTAAGACTTACCTCCTCAAGCCATAGTTTGAGTGAATATTCTTTGTCAATTTATTGCTCCATGATCTTAAAAGGAATAAAGCTATATTAAAACACTCTGTAAGACTTTCCTTAATTACCAGGCTATCCTCCAATCAGTGTAAATGTTGCTATCTCATCTCATACCTTTGTGAAACAACTGGGATATGGAGTCATCTAAACGTTATTGTTTCTCAATTTGAAATTGAGACGTACTCTAACTATTTTAGAGAATAATCTTTCGATTAAATGCATTCCCCGGCTTTTTTTAGGATTTAAAACAAATAAGTATCCAGTATATCAGAGGTTATTAATAAATGACCAAAGATAGCTTTAACTTTTTTTAGCTAGCTATGTTAATTGCTAATTTAAACTTCTTGAAAAATAGAGAAGGAAAGTAATTGCCATATTGTCTAAATGAAGTTAATCTGGCTTTTTGCACTTTATGAAGCCAGAAGGAAGTCTTAAGGAATGAGTGCGCCCAAATATACATGTTTTAATGTTTTAGCTGGTCAAACATTTGTAGAAATTGCTTGCAAGTTCAGCTACTTCTCTTAAATCCCAGGTCCTGCAGTAGACTGGTGGGCACTTGGAGTTTGCTTGTTTGAGTTTCTAACCGGAATTCCCCCTTTTAATGATGAAACACCACAACAAGTATTCCAGAATATTCTCAAAAGAGGTGATTCTTTTTCTCCTTTTAAGATAAGTTCATTTATCTCTATGTATCATTTTGAGCAATGATCAGTAAGTTTATTTATATTTATAGATATCCCTTGGCCTGAAGGTGAAGAAAAGTTATCTGACAATGCTCAAAGTGCAGTGGAAATACTTTTAACCATTGATGATACAAAGAGAGCTGGAATGAAAGGTAACATTTTGTATTAATAAGTTCTTTTACCTTTGGTTAGTTTCAGGTGGTGAATGCTAATAATGAAATCAGGTTCTAGTACAATACTACAGATGACCTGACTGCTAAACTGGTTTAAAAAGAATTTGTTTATTTTTGCTATCCGAGTATCCATTGATATATTTGTCCTTATTCTACATTAAAATTGAATGTGGTCAGGTTGTGACACTCATTGAATTTTATTAATCTCAAGCGAGTACCCGAAACAGGCTTGTCAGTGTCTTTGGTTTATCAGAACCAGCTTTAACTCACCATAAACAAATATAGGAAATTATAGGAAATATTTTTCTATCAAAACTTCAATTCTGTAATTTCTTACTACTCATTTCTGATACCATTATTGATTGACAAATATATCAGGTGCCAGGTTGCCTCAAATAAGACAAATTTGGTGCATTGTGACCCATTCAATGGTTTTTCTACTGCAGGGGGCATGTTAAACTTTAGTTTTGAAACTCTAGTAAATCTCAATTATTGGCTGCCTTGAAATCCTTTTTGTAACAAGGTATATAGAGAGACAAATCAGTATTATGTCTGAAAATGTATTTCCATGTGAAGAAGGGTATTTACAAAAATGAGCTTTAGTAATCTATCATTTACATCAGCTTCTAGATGTTTCCTCTAACAAGATCAATAGTTTATTTATTTAACAAATCTATAGAGTGACTTCTAGGTGCCAGGCAGTATTGTTATGGTCACTGGAGGTACCCTACAGATGAACCAGACTAATAATACTCCAATACTAGTAGATTTACATTCTAGTGGTAAGACAGTAAACAAATAAAACCATAACATAATGCCATCTAGTTGTAAATACTATGAAGAGAGATAATGCCAGGATACAGAGATAATGATACAGAGAAAGATTATGAGAGGATAAAAATGATGGCAGATTTTTTTTCAGATGGAGTGGTCAGGAAGACTTATGTGAAGAGTAGAATTTGAGCAAGACCTATGTAAATTGAGGATGCAGACATTTGACAACTCAGCTCTAAAAATTACTTTAGAGCAAGTTTTCTCGGTTGGGGTGATTTTGCTCTCCAAAGGACATTTAGTATAGTCTGAAGACATTTTTGGTTGTCACAACTGTTTGGAACTTCTGTAGGAAGAGGCCACGGAATCTGTTCAATATCCTACAGTACCTAGGACTGTCCCCACAACAAAGAATTATCTGTTCCCAAACATCAGTTGTGCTGAAGCTGAGAGACCACAGTTTAGAAAATGGCTAGAATGTACTGTGTTTTGCTCGGAATAAGTGGAGACCGAAGAAAAGCTACCAGTGACCTCAGATTTTTGTTTAATGAACAGTCTACATAGTGAAGCAAACAGAAGGTGTATTTCACAGTTCAAAAACAGTTGTTTCAACAACTGTTGTTTAGTTACTCTTCACTTAGATTAGGATTCCTTTGTGAAATCAGTTTAAATAAATAGCTATGATGAGCGGGTCATGAAGCACCCCATCGCATCCAGATACCACAATTTAAGAGTTACTATGACAAGTAACTCAAAAGTAACCCATGCTCAGATATTTATTTTGAACAATTAAAAGACAAATAAATTCTCTAAATGAAAATTGTTTTTGCTAGTTTATGCCTCTTTCTAACAGTCTTACAGTTTAGGAAAAAAGGCAGTGTATAGATCTATGGACTTCCCAACCACCCTCCCCCAATACAGACACAATTCTTTCCTGTCTGTGTAGTGTTCTCCCAGTATTTTCCTTAAATTTGATTACTGCTTTTAAAAAAAACTGTTTACTGCCTTAATTGTCACTTCATTTTTTTTTTGTTAACATCTTTATTGTTGCCTTACAAAATCAAGGGTTGAGGAGAGGGGAGGTTATGTCTAGCAACTGAATCATCAGAGTATGATCAAAAAAGCAAATTTCCATTTTAGTAGGTAGAGGGAAATAGGAAAGATGAGATTTTGTAAATGGAAGCAATAAAGATTGCGGATATGACCATATTGCTAGATAGTTTGTGTGTTGTGAAAATGCAAGTCAGTGAAATCAAGGTAGTCAAAGAACCGTGAAGAGAATGTGTCAGAAGTATCATCATTGGATATGTTGAAGTCACAGTGAAGGATAAGGATGGAGCATAGGGAAGACAGCAAGAAAGAGGAGGATGAGCTTCTTACTGGAGTTATCTAGTAATAGATAGATGGTGCTATCAATAGATGGTGCTAAGGACTGCAGAGATATAAACAGGTGGCAAGGACTTAGAATGAGAAATGGGGCATTAATCACAGAAGATGAGTGGTATGTAAGCTGCATGGGAGAGTAGGAAGTAGTCCAAGCTCTCTTCTCTCATCAAGTGAGGGATTATCTGAGAAGATAAACAGGCAGTGAAAAAGATAGGCTTCTGTTAAGGCAGATCATTCACTCACTCATTTGACAAATACAGACCAGGCGCCAGTCATATGCCAAGTGATATACAAAATGACACAGTGTGTGCCGTTGTGAAGTTATGTGGTTGAACAGAGAAACAGACATTAAACAAATGTCTATGAAAGTGGCATAATAAAGTAGGGCAAGATATATGTGAGACGTTTTCTTCACTCCTATAGAACAATACTTGCTTAGCTAATAGTGTCATTATATTTTTCTGTTTTATATTTTTCCAAAGAGCTGAAGCGTCATCCTCTCTTCAGTGATGTGGACTGGGACAATCAGCAGCATCAGACTATGCCTTTCATACCGCAGCCAGAGGGTGAAACAGATACGTCCTATTTTGAAGCTAGGAATAATGCTCAGCACCTGACCGTATCTGGATTTAGTCTATAGCACATAAAATTTCCCTTTAATCTAATCTTGTCTTGTAAAATGAGCTAGCATAGTTATATACTCCTTAATACTAGATCGATCTCAGGGTGGGGGGAAAAAATCATTATTTTACTTGGATCTATGAGCTTTTAATGTATGTTACAGCTTCTACAGAGGTAAAAGGCTATTAAGAATATAGTTGGTAACTTACCTTAATCTCAGAATTGTATATAAATCTTCAAAGATTTTTTCATCTTATTTATTTTGTTACTGCACTTTATGAAAATAAATGTATCAATAAAACTAGAATGGCACTACCACTTTAGAGAAAGACGAAGCCTTGAGCCTGATTTCTTTCTCATCTGTTTACTTTGGTCCACCATTCAGTTTGGTGTTAAAATAACACAATTATACAATTTTATTTTAATGTAACTTTTCTTTGTATATTATTGCCTGCAAAAGCTTTAGTCTCAAGGGCAGTCATTTAAGGCTGTATTTGTTACTTCAAAATGCAGCTGGAAAATTCCTTCACTCAATAATGTAACTCCTTCGGGGAATGAGGAATAAACAAAAGGCCTAAAGTTTTAGCTTACTTTCCTATGAAAACAGTTTTGCTGCCTTGACTGCTTCTGATACTTTCTCTACAATACATGTTTGTTTAAAATAGTACTGGAAAGCTTAGGTGTGATATACTGTAGCAATTTTAACTGCTTCTTCAGTTTTAACAAAAAAACGTGATGGTTTAAATCTTAAAATAATTTGTTTTAAAATATATGCAGCATTACCAGAGACAGCCTGATCCTTTAAAATGTTTTACTTTTGTTTAATAGATATAATTGCAACATACTTCAAATATGTTATCTGCCAACATCATTCTTTTAAATACACACATATACACTGAGGTTCAGCTTCACAGGTCATATCTTAAGTTCATTGAGACTTTCAACATAATTACCCCCTAAAAAGCAAAGTTCAAATTTAAATGTACGGTATGTAACTTTTCTGCTAGTCTATTATATACTGTTGTTCCTTTTGCACATTGGTTTTAGTGTTTTTACTTTCCATTATTATCCCAATAAGAGCCCTGCTGATGTAGTTGAGAAAGATAATAAAAGTGTAAAACTGTTAGAGTGAAAGATACACCGTTATAATCAGTGCTGTATAATTGAATCCATGGTTTAATAGTTTTACTGAGCTTTCGTAATAACTGCTTAGACTTAATGCTCCTAATAGTCACCTCTTCTAATAAAATATTCAAAATAAGTTGTTAAAACTTTGTTTAATATAAATTACATCTTTCTCTTAATTAGATAAAAGCATAGGATTATTTATTATCCTTTTATGATATTCTCAAGTAGTAGAGAGAAAGAACAATGGCCTTGGGATCAAGCACAAATGGTCGAAACCATTGCTCTGCCACTTTAAAAGACCCTGAGTAGGTAAAACTCTGAGCTGCTGATTGTTCACCTGTATAGTGTGGATTAATAATAAGGAACAAGCATGCATAAATAGATAGAAAGACAGACAGACAGACAGATAAATGCCAGTTCCTTAATGGAACTGCCCAGACACCAGTCTTATGAGAGACTCAAACATTAGTGAATAATTGGGGGAAATGTATGGTAAACCTATTCCCAATGTAAGAGACAGTGCCTTAAGTATTAAAGTTAAAAGGTTTGCTGTTATAGACCTAGCATGGGCAGCTATAGTCACCTGGAATTCCACATGCTGTAATGGTGTTTACTGGGAATAAGTGATTTATTATCTAAACCTAAACTCTTTAATACGCCTGTCAAGATGTTATGTGTTCAGACATTCATTAAGAAAAAACCTGAGACAGAACAAATGGGCATGGTTTTGATAGTGTGTGTGTGTGTGTGTGTGTGTGTGTGAGCATACATGTCTTTAAAGAACACTGACTGCTTCTGCCAGTAGAAATCTGTGTATCTGCTGCTATATACAATTTTTTTGAATTTATTAGAAAATGTATTAATATGGAGAAGAAATGAGAACTGCCAGATAAAATGTTATAAATTTCTCAAATGATATTACAATTTTCTCATCCAATAAATGTTAATTTTTGTAACGGTTTACCTTTTTTTTAGCATTGTATTTTATTATTAGTTTCAAGTATACAGTACATTTGTTAGACATTCATATGGTTTATGAAACGATCCCCAATTATTCTATCACCCCTCTGGCTCTACACATAGCCATAACCTTACTGCTGACTTCATTCGCTCTGCTGTGCTCCCCATCCCCATGACCATCTATCAGCTACTAATGGTACTTCCTTCACCCCATTCTCCCAGCCCTCCAACCGCCCTTCCCTCTGGCCATCACCAGATTGTCCTCTATATTAATGAGTTTGTTTTCAATTAGTTTCTTCCTTTTGTTCCTTAGATTCCGCATATAAGTGAAATCATAAGGTATTTATCGTTCTCTGACTTATTTTGCTCAGCATAATACCCTCTAGGTCCAACCATGTCATTGCAAATGGTAAGATTTCATTTTTTTTTTATGGCTGAACAATTTTCCATTGTATATATGAACCATAACTTTTTTATGCAGTCATCTGTTGATGGGCATTTAGGTTGCTTCCATCTTGGCTATTGTGAATAGTGCTGCCATGAACATAGCAATGCACAGATCTTTATGAATTATTGTTTTGATTTTCTTTGGCTATATTCAATTTTTATTAATAGAAAATAATTTTCTCCCCACTTCCACTGTTAAACAAATACAGAAAATGTTTGAAGAGGTGTGTATTTACCTTGGTGTACTTCTGTCAGAAATAAGATGAAGTGCATAGCAAATATAAAAGATGTTTAATAAATGATCCTTATTTGAACCCTAAGTACCCTGCTACTTCTTAGAATATTTGTTTTAATTTGGGTTTGGGAAATAGTCACTATATAAAACCTTGCTATTCTCCAAATCATCTGGAAGGACATTAAAGTATAATCACTTTGCAGAAAGAAGCAACTTTAGCCGATCGGTTCTTAATTTTAGCCAATTACAAACATACTCAGAGTCCAAAAGATTATGCAAACATTTACTGTTTCCACCAATACTAAGCCAGCCATGATGTATAATTCTTTTAACTGTGTGGAAAATGTTTTGGACTTTGAGACTCCAGAACTGTGAGAAAAATCTCTGTTGTTTAAACTGCCCAGGCTATGGTATTTCGTCATGGCAGCCCTAGCAACCTAATACAGTACTAAACCTGGTAGTTTCCTTACACCTTTGTTCATTCCTTCACAAATAGGCTTTTCAATACACCCTCTTCAACATATCCAGATGAATTTGCCATTTCTTCTGGGTCTCTGATATAATAGCACTAAAATGGGCCTTAAGTGAATGAGTGTACACCAGAACCCCAACCTTTCAGTCAGCTCCTAGAATGCTGATAGCAAGGATTTAATTCTCCAGGCAAGTGACTGGTAGAGTGTTCTCTGAGGAAATTAACCACCCCAAGAGATCTTTAAAAATATCCAAATATGTGACAATAATGGCTTATCCAGAAAGTTCTTCACGGACACTTATTACTAAGCCCCAGTCAGAGCCTCCCGTCAGCTTTTTTGTCCCTCACTTGTAAATACAAGCCAATAACCAAGGATTACTGGATACCTGAGGAAAGTGTCTTGAAATATATAGACCAAAACAATTTAGAGGGGGGGGGAAGGCAAATTGAGGGAAACAGAGTCTATGCACAGAAAAAAACTTCAAAAGTATTAACATTCCCAGAGATTTAAAATATATTGCATATACAGTATAGCATAATATAACATAGTGAAGAATACTCAAACATTTTAAAGAATTCTTTAAAATATGATAGTAATGAAAACAAAAAAGATTTAAACTTGAAGAAATCTCCCACATAATAGAATAAAAGGACAAGGATGGAAAACAGGAGAAAAGATGAAATTCAAAGGCAGGTTCAGGTTCAATACCCAATAAAAGGAGCTTCAGACAGAACAGAGAAATGGAAAATAAATTATTAATAAACAATCAAGAACATTTTCAGCACTGAAGGACATAATTTGCAGACTGAAAGAGCCAAGTGCTCAGCATGCAAAGAGAATCCACACTGGGGTAGATGGGATGATTGCCCTAATCCACTCCACACCCTTTGTCATGGAACAGTGCAGTGTTCCCACTAGAGTAGTTGTTACACATTTTGGCAGTCCATTGATCTTGAACTTACTTATATGACTTGCTGTGGTCTGGAAGGTTAGTAGACATTATGCATGCTGATCTAAGTAGGAAGAGGAGACACATGGAGCAGAACCGAATTTAAACCACAACCCGTCTTTGCCAAACCTGGCTGAGCCCAGCCTACCCAGAGACCCATGAGCAAGGAGAAAATGCTTGTAAACCACTGAGTTTTGAGGTCGTTTCTTACATAGCATCATTGCAGGAAATATCTTTCCTATAGTTACTCAGTTATAACACAGTGAAATTTCAGACATTGGGGCAAGAAGATCCTACAAACATCCACAAAGAAAGAAAAAAGACTGGTGTGAGATAATAGAAAAAATATATATATTGGTCTCTACCTCTAGGTCCTACCTACAGAGCTCATAAAACTCTTGTAATTTCCTAAATGATAAGAACACTTGGGGCATCTTTTGTTCTAATATTTGGTCTTTGACCCCGGTTAATGACAAAGAGCTCCTAGAGTCCGTGGAATTTTTGAGTGACTGGAACATCTTTTCTTCTAACGAGGTAGCTCTGGGTGGACTCCTTCCTGGATGGGGGCTGGTCACCAGAAAGACCCAGCCGTGATTAGCTTGGAACTTCCAGCTCCACCCCACGTTCCCCAGAGAGAGGAGAAGGGCTGGATATGGAGTTAGTGATCTATCATGCCTACGTGATAAAGCCTCCATGATGAAAATTCCAATAGGGTTCAGGGAGCTTCCGGGCTGGTGAACACATGGGGGTGCTGGGACAGTGGCACACGCAGAGAGGGCAAGGAAGCTCCGTGCTCCTTCCAACATACTTGGCACTACATATCTCTTCCTCCTGGGTGTTCGTCTGTATCCTTTACCATATCCTTTTAGGATAAAACTAGCAAATAGTAAGTAAACTTTTCCTGAGTTCTTCAAGCTGCCCTAGCAAATTAATCCAACCCAAGGAGGGAGTCATGAGACCGTCCAATTTATAGCTGACTGGTCAAAAGCATAGGTGACAATCTGGACTTGCGATTGGCATCAGAAGTCGGGTGGGAGCAGTCTTGTGGGACTGAGCCCTTCACCTGGGGGACCCGATGCTATCTCCAGGTAGATAGTGTCAGAATCGAGTTAAATTCTAGGACACACAGCTGGTATTGCAGAATCACTTGGTATGAGAAAAACCCTCACACATCTGGTATCTGAAATGTGTGAATGGTGTGAGAATAAAGGAAAAACACAGAGGAAGACAGGTTTTTCTACACAACTGGTTTTTTTTAAAAAAGCATCTGACATGTCTGCAAACTTAACAGTTACAACTGCAAACAAAAAGGCAACGGAACAACATTTGCAAACTTCTAAAAGAATAAAGACATTTTCACATGTGCAAAGTCCCCATAATATTTCCCTCCTGTGCACCCTTATACAGCAAGACACTGGAAATCATGCTCCATCGAAGTAAGGGAGTAAACCAAAAGAAGAATCTGTGGACTAAGGGAAGCAATCTCTACTGGAAGAGGGATGTAAAAAGAACCCCCAAGGATGATGGTCAAATAAGAGCTGAGTGCCAGGCAGAAAGGGCACCAAGTTCAGAGCAGGTCAAAAATCTCCAGGAGACTTTGTCAGATATATGAAACTGATAAAATATCAATGAAATTGATAGAGTATCTGGTGTGTCTGAATGTCTTGATAGGTTATTTAGACAACTGGGAAATAATTATGGATTGAATTATTGATAAGTAGAAAACTAAGCAAATGAAAAAAAATAATTAACTCCAGCAACAATAAAAAAGCTATGCAGGAAAGGGAAAATGATCATAGGTTAATAAATTGCACAGCTGTCAACAGTGTTTGCATGGTCCTAATAATGTGAACCCTGAGTACTGATCTGACCATAATTATAATACAAATGCGTTAGGAGACAATTCTACAAGGCCCTCTTGCATTTCTACAAGGCGTCCTGTGAGCGAGGCGCTGACTGCCCTTCATTCTGCACCATCTTTTCAAGGACGGTTTGTATAGTGAACAGCCTTGGAAGAGAAGAGATGGTATCTCCTTTTGCATAAATGACAGTATACTTACTAAGATAATACAGATAAAGTCTCTTTCTGGAGTAAAACTCAGTCCGGCTTACTACCCATTATAAAAGATTCAGGTTCCTAAAGTCCTTTAATATACCTCACTGCATGTCCAAGTGTCATCTGGCCTCTTGGCAACACCCTGTGGGAACTAGGGCATGGGATACTAGTACAAAATGCTGATACTCTAGCTACTGATACTGCTATGTGTATTAAACTCATCCTCTGTTCTACTGGCATCCATAAAACCATGGCAGGCAAACTTGTTAGCTTCATTGTGGCATAAAATCTTAGACCCTTCACACAATTTTTGACGAACTGTCTTTCAAAGGTAGGGAAATGAAAAGTACAACATGAACAGTGACTGCAAAGGAAGGAAAAAGAAAGACATCTTCAATTTCAGTAGAGGGAAGTAAATAGATAAAACAGAAATATCAAAAAGTAGCAGTTCAAACCTAGAATCCTGGAGGTATCAAAACACTCAGCCAAAAGTGATGAAAATAGTTGCCTCTGGTGAAGAAAAATGTGGCAAAGTCCTTGAGGAAAGGGATAGTATCCACAGATTAAGCGGAAAACATTGGCTCTTGTTTAAAATAATAATAATCTATACCGTTGCACCAAGGTTTCTAGTGTTTTTGCAAAAGAGATTTGTCTTTTTGCCCTGCTTCTGTAAAACTACTGATAGTAAAATAACCAAAATTATTACTGTCACAATTGTTATCGGTTACAAAGGACTCCCTGTTCTATGTATTTTACATGTTAACCCCATGAGATACTATTATCCAGATTTTATAGATGAGGAAATTGAGACACAAGTTAACAGACTCCTTTGATTGTACAGAATTTGAACCTAGGAAGTCTGGTTCCAGAACCTGCACCATCCTGAGAATCAACAGCTACTTATACTAGGTAGGGCTCTGGTTGCAAGTGTTAAGAAGGGAAATGTCTTAACCCAAGTAAACAAATTGTATAAAGAGAGTAGTAGTGTTTTCAGAGAAAACTGGATTAAAGTACTTGAACTCACTGTTTCTGACTCTTGTCTAAGTTCCTAGGTCTGGATGTCGGCCTTATTACCTAAGGCTCCTCCAAGTGGCACGATATAGGGCCTAATAATAACCTAATAGACTATAATTCAAAAAGAGCGTGAATGAAACGACAAGATACCACTATATACCTATCAAAATAGCTAAATTCTGATCAAAACATTGACAACACTAAATGCTGGCAAAGATGTGGAACAACAGGAGCTCTCATTCACTGCTGGTGGGAATGCGAAACAGTATCCAGCCACTTGGGAAGGCAGTTTGGCAGTTCCTGATAAAACTAAATATAACTTTACCATACGAGCCAACAATCACACCCTTTGCTAGTTACCCAAATGAGCCGAAAACTTATGACCACGCAGAAACCTGCACACAGATGTTTACAGCATATAATTATGTTTATTCATAATTGCTAAAATCTGGAAGCAACCAAGATGACCTTCGATAGGTGAATAAACTGGTGCATCCAAACAACAAAACACTATTCAGTCCTAAAAGAAATGAGCTATAGCTAAATCAGAAGTCAACAAACTATAGCCCATAGGCCAAATCTGGCTCCCTGCTTGTTTAATAAATGTTTTGCTGAGACACAGACATAAAAAATATATAAACAAATGCGCTATGAAGCCATGAAATTACATGGAGAAAGCTTAAATGCACATTGCTAAGTGAAAGAAGCCAATCTGAAAAGGCTACATACTATATGATTCCAATTATGTAACATGCTGGCAAAGGCACAATGCTCTCTCTAGCTTCATGAAATGAACCAAGAGAATAACTGATTGCCTCACCAATGGTCACATGCTCATCCCCGGCACTGTCCCTGTGGTCAGGAGGATGGGATACGCACTGGCCAGTTTTGTGTCACATGTCCATCACTATGGTTGGGGAGGGGCAGGAACGGGCATAGCTGGGTGTAGTTAGCAGCCTCACCAGAATCCCGAGTAGGGTGGGAGAGGAAGAGCTCTCCAAAGCGGGGGAGGGACAGAGCGGAGTGGTTCTCTTATCAGAAGAAGAAAGAATGCTATGCAGATAAAACGAAAACACAAAAAAATGGCTATACACCCTCCCCTGCATTATGTATTTAAAAGTTCTTTTATTTATCTTAAAAAGGAAAAGGACATTTATCATTTTCCAGCTTATAAAATGTGGTACAATTGGGAAAGATGACTAGTCAGTGGGAAAACAAGGGCTGAGAAGCAGAAAAGAAAAACAGAAAGAAGGGAACTTAAGGGGGCATTAAAAAAACAAAAGACATGGCCTTTCCTACCAGGTATGGGCATAATTAAATTATTAGGTTTTATCTATATAAACTGGAATAATTTTCTTCTTTAAATATTTTTATAGAAAAACATAACCATGAGACCTAGTTCTAGCCAATGACATGGGAAGGAGTGTTCTGTGTGAGACTTACAGGAACGTTCGTTTCCTGATCAGATGAGGGTCTTTGCCTGCCTGTAACATAGACCTTAGACCTAGACGTACAGCAGCCATCTGGCAAGCATGAAGGCAAAAGCCACCCACTAAAGATGGTAGTGTGACAGCCTGCTGAAATGTGAAAGGGTTAAAGGATAATTAAAACCTGAAACTGGACAAAGGAAGTCTAAACCTTAGGCCTAGTTTCTGGAACCCCTAACCACATTCTGTTAATCATGAAACTTGTAACAATGAGCTCATACGCTAACTGCCAATTTTAGCCTGTGTAACCCTGCTTGCTTGCATGGCATGAAAAATAATCAATTGTATATAAGCTGAAAATTACTGTTTGGCCATCACCCATGAGAACACTGGCTATTGCCTATGGGAATATAGGCAATGACCCATAGGAACATAACATTCTAACAACAAGCTTTCTGCTTCTGTACTCCCCGCTTGTACACCTGACCAGTGGGTCGACAGGTAGTGAATAGGAGAGAAATAGACCTTTGTGTTTAAGATAGAATGAAGAATGGGATTTAGGGCTTAAAAACCTTGTATCTTGGCATTTCAGGGCTGCTCCTTTGTACAGGACAGCCGCCGGCTAATAAACAGCCTTTGAGAGCATACTTGGTTTGGTCTATTCTATACAGGCCACAACAGTAGGACAGAAAGATGGAAGGAACCTGTGTCCCAATGGCACTGGGGAAGCCCCTTATCAGCCCTAGACTTCCTATGTGAGAAAAAAATCCAAAACTTACTTGGTCAAGCTACTGCAGTTAGGTTTCTACTACATGCAGTAGAACACTGATATCTTAAATGGTAAATAACTAACATCACTTTTATCACTATCTGTAGAAGTTACAAGTTTTATACTTGTATTAAAAACACAGATCCCTCTCACCATTTTCCACCTAGGACCAACTTTATGAATTTAAGACATTTGATTAAGGATCCACTGAGCAGTTGTCTATTTGGTCTACGAATTGAAACTGAGATTTTTGACTAAATGACTACATGAGTTAAACTTCATCCCAGCTTCTAATATTTATAAAATATATGTATTAGTATGGCTTTATTTTGAAAGAGGCATGAGTCCTTTCTAGGAATTCCTACTATTCTCAATCCTTTGTGTGTGTGTGTATGTGTGTGTGTGTGTAATCAATGCATTTCTATCAGTAATAAGTAATAAAAAACATCATTTCTCATTATCATTTTATTTTTAACTTAATTTTACAACAAAGGAACAGAAAAGTAGATTAAAAAAATACCATAGCTGTCAATTTAAAATTTTAAGTGAGGTTTTTGTTAAACAAAGCACTATATCCTATACTTACATCTTTACTTGTATATATAAGAACTGTGTGCAAAGTGCTTTTCAACCTATAAAATAAGACTTTGGAATAGGATACAAATGGTTATCCCTAAGAGTTAGTTACCCCCAAATGCTTGTAATGAATCAAATTCGCTTACATTCTTAATTTGCATTTTATTTCTTTATATACTAAAAGAAAAGCCACTATTTTCTGATACCAGATGGATATCCAATGTTTGAAAATAATTCCTGATCCACAGGACTAAACTTTATTTTTACATATAATTCAGTTACTTGCTTCATTCTTTTCCCTAAATAAATAGAGGACAGTTTTTAAAAAGCAAATATTAGTAGATCCCTTTAGACAGGCATTTTAATTAAGATGAGATTAAAAAAATAAAATCAAGTTACAGGAAAGGAAAAGAATAAGGAAAAAAAGAGTCTTGGGAAAAGTAAACTGAATTCTTACATTTTTTTTTTCCTCAGGCAAACAAAGACCCACCCTCTATGGTAGGGATGGATTACTTTCTCTTACTGAAAACACTCCGAACACATGATGCTTAATCTGACACCATACACACCAATAATGGTTAAAATTATTTGTTACTAAGACTGCGAATTAGAGAAATCTTTAAAGTACACAGGTACATCTAAATGAACAAGGAGTTTTAGAAGTTATACAGGAAGAATAATTCCAAACAAAGCCTTTAAGGATCTAAGTTATAACCTTCTTTTTAGTTTAAATGTGGAAGGTGGGGGAAAGACATTTAAATTTACATTAGTTGGGTATGCTTTATTCATATGGAAGCATATGGCTGCTAGCTTGCAAATCCTTTTACTACCTCTGCGAAATAGGTATTTCTCAAATACCATACCCCGAAGGGAAAACTGAGGCACTAAGAGGTTAAGAGTCCAGTCTGTATAGTTTACCAGTTGCAGAAAAGTGGTTTTTATGTGTTTCCTTTTTGACCTTTGTAAAAACAGTATAAATAAGTTTTTTCGTTTCATATTTCAAAGCACCCTATGAAGCAGAAACGAGTTATCCTCAGTTAAAGACAAATGATTATAAAGGGATAAATGTACAGGATTGAGTAAAAATCTTATTAATGATCTGCAGGCTCAGAATAAACTTTTAAACCTACTTTAACCTTATTCTTCATTATTTCCATCAGCAGGTTATGTCTATTCTGTGACTCATTTGTAAAAACTAAGCCTTGTATATGGGGCTCTACTTTATAATAATGGTGTTTGAACATTAAAGTCAGAGCTGTGAATGACCAACAAAGGGCAGCCCACCAAGTGGATGTGGAGAAGACTCTTCCAGCAGTGTTCTACTCCTTGGCATGGCAAAGCAGTGACCAAGACAGTCAATTGAATCTCACTTGAAATTCACTCCTGGTTTGTAGTCTTTCTCATATTTAATTTAGAAAATTAAAAATATTCACTTATAAATCTGATCTCATCATCAGACCTGTACCTAAGGAGCTTATATTTCTCTACGGGAGATAATCAGGTAAACATGTTACCAAACAATAATTAATAATTTAATCATTTAATGTCCTTCAAGTTCAAGGGTAGGGTATATCTATGGATGCTACTTATAACCTAGTTGAGACTGATTATTCAAGTATCAGCAATATTAGTCCTTAAAATGTTATCATTTGTGTAGTGCAAAATATATATATGTGTATATATGTACACAAACCAAACTACTGGACAACAAAAAGAAATGTAATCACAAACTAAGATTTTCTTGTGAGTGCCACAATCCTTTTCATTCCGAGGTCATCCAGGCCCAGTAGTCTTCTTGAGTAAAATACCATTTTCTTCAGTTCAGTTTTCTTTAAAAAAAAATAAAAACCAATTTCCAATGAATAGAAATGCAACTTGAACATGGAACACATCCCATACCAAAGAATGCTCTGAATGCTAACAGAATCATAATATTCAAATTCAAAACACATAAAATTACAAATGATCCTTATGAAATTATTTCATGTGACTGACACACAGCTCAATAGGAAAGATCCAATTGCAAGTGCTGACATTATTAGTTTTTAATAAATAATTGAAATGTACATTCCTCTGCTCGTAGTTCTCAATTCTCACCCTTTCTAGTTGGCTGGTACACAATTTGGATTTTTGCAAATTATTTCATAATTTTATCAGTGGAAAAGCTGTGAAACAAAAAAAGCTTAATAAAACTGCAGAATGTTGATAGATGCTACTTTCCAGGCACTGTGCCAAGTACTAGGGAGTTAAACATAAATGAGGCAGGCTCTCAGCCTGCTAAAGAGCTCTAGTTTAGCTGAGGGAGGCAGGGGAACATATAAACCAACAACTCAGGTATGTGTACTGTGACGGTTTTAATGACAGCAAAGTCAACGAGCTGTCAGAGAACGGTGGGCTTGTTAGCACAAGACACAGCAATCACATAACACCTGAGTTCTGGGAAAAGTCCCACGGCGGAAAAATCTCTATACCCTCCCAGCACTCAAGATCCCAAAATGCCTGAAACTGTCTCATCACAGATTCATTCCTTTTCCTCTGTAACAATGCTCCTAGCCAACTCCTTGGCAGGAGTGATATTTTGAATAATTGGATCATTCCTTATCCTCTGTCACAATCTTCTTACGTACACCTTCTTGGTAGGAGTGACATTTTAAATAAATAGATCAATTTTTATATAACAGAAGACCGCTCATGGCATGAAGAAAAAAGGCCCAGAAGCGACAGAATCATGGGTAGTATTAAAAACTAATACCCAAGGGAGATTTTAACAGAAATGTTAGCTGGAAGTGCCTGAAGAGTTAGCAACTTTTATCAAGAACACACATGATGCAATTACAACACAAGGTCCTTTACAGATTTACCAAAAAAGCACACAACTTGGGTCTATGAACTCTAATCTACATTATTCTAGTACAACAGGGAAACAGAATAAACAGAAATCATTATCTTCGAAACTTCAGAATGTTTTTCAGGCTCTTAATGAGATTTTTCTCTCCTTTTTTAAAAAATTAACTTGCAAAACGTGAGGTACGGCGTGTAGGAAGAGTACAGCAAAGAGCAGATCAGGGAATAGGAATAAAAATCTGCCTTTGCCCTCGTGGCTGTACTGAGATTCTTTCCCCTCCTCAGAAGTTTGGACCTGCCTTTTTGGGCCAGTCCCATCTTCCCCAGGCTGCATTTGATAAATGTTTATCTCTGAGATCCTCCCCACTCCTATCCAGTTTTTACTGATTACCCCTTTACTGAAAGCTCAGTATTTTCAAAGAAACTCTATTGAATCTCAGCAATTTATGAATACAGACAGACTGATAAAGAAAACTGGTTAGAAAAAGTAACAGATTAAAAGTAGTCTTCTGGACTTAACATGTCTACTTTTAACTAGTATTTAACTCATTGATAATTTTAATAGAATTATCAGGTTAGGTAACTGGGGAAGAGATGACACCACAGGAGGCTGTTCAGGGACTATTTTTGAACAGGTCTGCAGGTGTTGCTTTTTGTATTGCATTTAGAAAGAATGTTTTTCTAATCTACTGCAGAGTGATGTGAAGAAATCTCTTTTATATACCGGAAAAAAATTAAGCAGTGGGCTGTATTACCTTTAATGTGAAAAATAATTTTTTTTAAGTTTACCACAATAGCCACTTATTTTACATATGTATAGGACTATCTCAGTGTCTGTGTCCAGATCGCATTTATTAAATAAAAAGAAAGCTTTTCCATGTCATATGGTACTTCGCTTTGCCACCCTGCCAAGAATGGGCATTCAGCCATGCGTTCAGCACATGTTTACTGAAAGCCTACATTGTACTAGGGAATGAGGGACAGGATGGTCCCTTTTATAATAAGGCAAACCCCCTTCTGCCCACACTTTTCCATCCTAACAGGATTTCTAGATCTTTTCTTCATCTCTAACACAGACCTGTCTCCTCCAAACCATACATATCACTCTTTAATCTTCATTCCTATTACCTGTCAGAGTAAAACTAAACCCTGCCGCATTAGAAAATGCCAAAATCCCCTCAAGGCTATAATTTATTTCCAAATCAAATATGGCTCTATCTCCAAAAACAGTTAATGTTATATACAAATATATTTATACACACACACACACACACACACACACACACACACATATGTATATATGTATATATATACACACACATACATACATACATACATATAAGCAAGAAACACATAAAAACACTCTCATGAGAATGCCGTTACACGGTGCTAAGTAATTTGCAATTTGGAAGGACTCTAGCCATGTTAGATGTTCCTAACATACAGTGGAAAAGTTGATAAAGATTCAGTAATAAAGCAGAAAGTTTAAAATAGTAAGGTACATTTAAAAAAGTAATTTTAGAAGAGCTGCAATTTTTGTTGACTGCTAAAGCAAATTACAGTTTTGTTTTTTCAGTCTTTTATAAAGTGATAAGCTGCATCAACCTTGAGCATAAAATAAACTGTTAACCAAAATAAACTTTAGGTTTTTTTTGTCCTATGTCAAATTTCTGTACCCTCTGATTCCCCACTTTCTACATAGGAAACATGAAAGGGAACTTTGAAATGCATCGCAAAATACGCAAACATCTGCCTTTACTGCCACTGTTCCCTGCAGTTTAAATCTAGTATTACTAGTATTACTACATGTTGAAAAAAAGGTTTGATTCTTTTTTCTTCCAATCATCAGGGAAATCAGAATTTAAAACACTGTACAGCACTAAACTCAACCATCAAAGGAGCAATGTAAAATGTGTGAAAGAAGAAAAGAATTTAAACTGAGGTCTACATCTCAGCTGAAATGGCACATATACCAGTGGATTAGAAAGGGGGTAAATAATACTGAGAAAGCAACTTATGCTTCTGAAATCCTATTAAAGTTTTTTCCACGTGGGCAGGTATATTCCAAGAACATTAATGTACCAGAAAACTTACTTAATTCATTTATGAACATAAATCAAGCTGTCTTAACATAAGCAAAGAACAAGGAAGACTGAAACAATTCACCCAATGTCATGTGCATTTCATTTTCTACTATAAAATATTATAATTGGAGCACTTACACTAATGTGCTGATAATCCCTTCTACATTTGAGAAGGGTAAATGTTTGTTTTTTGCTTTTGTTATCAAATGTAATAATTAAAAACTTGGGTTCTGTAGTAGAGGAACAACATATCCATAATTATTTAAACATGCAGATTTTTAAAAATGTGTTTCTACTCACATATTTAAGAAAGCACTTAAAAATTTTATTAGCAAATACCCTATTTCTTTTCCCCATCTGTGCTGCTTAATGGAAAATGGTGACAAAACACCAAAAACATAATCAGTGAGGCCATCACTGAGGTAAACAGCTGTCTGTCCATCCATGGAAAGTAATTCAAATTGTTTACATAGTGTCCAAAAAAAATACTTTAAGGATTTTCTTGAACCCAAGAATTGTGGGCTCAGGTTATTCCTAATTTAGACAATCTCAGAGCACTTTCAAGGTATACGGAGCATGCAAGCATGCAATGTCTTTCTAATTAGCAAAGGGCCCAAAATAAACATGACTTTAAGACGCTGTTGCCTCATAAGCCATAAAACTGAAACCTATAATGGTTTTCTTGTTGTTGCTCAAATCAAAGGTGTACAACTCCATCAGATGCTCTCAAGTGAAAAAATTTTAAGTCTAACAAGTACCTAGAAATCCACCAGATATCATTTCCAAGGTGGTTTCAGTCTCAGGATCAGTATAGAATGTTTAATATGACAATATATCTATAAAATTGGACCTATCCCTTTGGCGACTGCTAAAAGTTCTATCTTCTCTAAGAGTTGACACACCACTTTGAATTATAAAACTATAGTATTACCTTCTCCTTCTTTGATAATATAAATGCACCAACCACTGGGCAATAAAAGGCCATATAATAGCAAAAGTTAATGCACCAGGAGATATCTCGAAGGGCCACCATGATGGTCTCTGAGAAAATAAAATAAGATGGTCACCAATCTATTACATATTGCATGTGTAAACTTAACAACACATTTACTTCATAATTTTGAAAATATATAATAATAAATCTGCTAAAGATAGGGAGATATTCTGTATTTCAGAGCATAATTTAGTATGTAGACTTTCAGAAGTACTTCAGATGTAAACAAAAAAGAAATCTATTTTTAACTTCAAAGTTTTACAGGGACAATCAGTTCATTTGGAATACTTTAAGGACCTCACATAAGATAAATAGACAGTAATGTACTTGAAACCATGGCACTTAGATTTAAGAAAAGAATTTCTTACCTGTGAAGGAGACTGATTACTAGTCTGTAATGTTGATGACTTTGCCTATAAATAGAAATGAAAGTGATTTAACTTTGACAAATGAAAAAATAAAAAACAGTAATTTTTCAATTTCCTATCTTAAAAAACTGAAATATTAGTTTATTTTCTTTTTCTGCTAATTATGCTTTGATTATCCTGAAACCCATATTGACCAAATGACAAGGTCCCAAAAGTTACTAGACAAATAAATGCCCCTGACATATTTTATAGTTCGAATTTTAGAAAATTATCAAAATAAAACTCCAAATTAACTTAACCATTATTTCTTTTATATTCTTATTAAATTACTTAATCAATTTCTCACTCATTAATTTCCATACAAATACCAATTTACAAACACATTTGAGAACCGCAGTCTTCATTATTAATTAAAATTGTAAAGTTTATGTGAATGATATCCAGAGATCTGTTTTGGAAATTCATGGTACGTTATAGCAGAAGAGGTATGACACGTGAACTGTTAATGCTGTAGGCTTTTAAAAATTTTTTCCAGCTTTATTTAGGTATAATTGACAAAATCTGTATATTCAAAATATACAACTTGATTTGATATATGTATGTCTATATACACACACAAACACACACATTGTGATTACCATAATCATATTAATTAGCACATCCCTCACCTCACATAGTTACCTTTTTTTGGCGGGGGGGGGGGGGCGCCGAGGGGTGAGCATTGTAGGTTTTTTAATGAGAAATATAAACTAAGCAGAAAATTTTCAAACTAAGAAACACAGATTCCAATTTGGTTCATCCCAAATGCAAGTTTCTTTAGGCTGGGTGTTAAAAATTTATTACTCCAGTTTCTCCATTTATTATAACTTTAGAGAAACGGTATGAAGATTAATGAGATCATTCATTCAGTAAATATTTACTGAGCGTCTATTATATACCAGCCACTATTCTGGGCATTAGAGATATAATAGGGAGCAAAATGACGAAAATCACTGTCCTAATGTAGCTTATAATCTAAAGGAAGGATACAGATAATAAAAAATAAATCAGTATAATATACAGTATATCAGGTATTAACAAATGCCATAAAGAAAAATAAAACAGGGAAGGGAGAATGGGAAATGTCAGAGGGGAGGCTAGGAAGCAAGAGTGGACAGGGAAGGCATTGCTGGCATTTGAGCAAGGCTCAAAGAAAGAAAAACTATAAACTATGTGACTAACTCGAAGAACAGCCTTCTGTACAAAGGGAACGGCAAGTGCAAAGACCCAGAGTGGGAGGGGGCCTGCTGGCAAGTGTGTGCGTAGCTCAGTATGACTATAAGAGATTTACCTTAATGGCACTTCTCCAGACATAATGGAATATGGGTAGATTTACAAAATTGGGTTCCCAGGTATCTGATGACTTATCCAAGGTCACATTACTCTATGTGATTTAGAATGGAATTTGAGGTGACTAAATCCCAGTGTGATGATACAATTACTCTTCACTAAAGCAGCAATTACTAACAAATACTAAGACAGAATCAGAATAAATGGAATTAGTGAATTTTTTTCCTAAGTAATAAATGGTCTGGAAAGGCAAATGAAGATCTCCACAGAGCCTTGTTTACACCTAAGTAGTAACCAGCACTACCCATGTAATTAGCACTATGATTTTTTGCTTTACTACTTATCTATACATATTATGAAAGAAAAAAATTAAATAATACTTGTTAAAGCATGGTAAGGAAGCTTTATTCAAGGGAGCAGGGGCCATAGGTATAGTAGGGACCACTGCAGCGGTGCAGGGGATGAGGGGGAGTAACTGGACTCAATTCCCAAAATAGCAGAGGCAGGTGGGAATTCACGTCAAGGAGTAGGGTGGGGATCAGTGGAAGGAAAACCACTAAGAGGAAACATCAGAGGTAAGGGAGATTCTGGCTAAACCTACCTAACAGGATTCTTGCTGAAGACAGGCCAAGGTGATGAGATCACCTAGAGACTGTGAAGGATGGGGGAAGTCCGATCAGATATTGAGGGTGGGAGGTTCTGGTTAAACCAACTTAGCAGGGCGCTTGCTAAAACTGGATTTTATAAGGAAGACATGAACAGATGGCCTAAGAGAAGGTTCAGGAGCCTGACTAAAGTCTGATCAAGCGATGAATCTTTGTCAACATCAAGTGGCTTTTGTGTAGCTTTTACATATTTAGAAATTCTATTATCATTCTATTGCTATATTAAAATAAGGATTACCGAATTTTTGGAAAATCACTCTGAAGGGAAAAATCTTACATAATAATAACCACTGCAAAGAAAATATGAAACAATGAAGTGTTTAAATTAGGTTCTCTGTAAGGCTGTGAACGTCCTAAGGGAAGAAACCAAGCTGTTTCACCATCATTGCTGCTGTCATCTTCATCTCATGTGACAGTACTTAAGCGCTTAATATGTTCCGGGCACCGTGCTAATAAGCATTCTATTTTATCCTCTGAACAAGCTTATGAGGGAGGCATTAATATTTACTTTTTATAGCTAAGAAAAGTGAGGCACAGAGAAGTTAAGTGACCTGGCCCAAGACTACACAGTAAGTGGCAGAGGTAGGGTTTGAACCCAGGTAGTTTGTTTGAAGGTCTGCTACCCGGTGCTTTCCCCACTTTCATTTTTGTTTCTGTTGCCTGGAAAAGTATCTGGGTATGTGTGTCCTCCCGTTATGCCAGCTTCTCCATCTGCTGAACTAAGGGTGCTGAACTAAGTTTCCTTCAGTTCTACCATCAATTGCTATCCTACCATCAATTTATTATTTTATTTATGCAAAGTCGCTATGCAAATTTTTATTCAAACACATGAATTATGCACATTTTAAGGGGAAAAGTCCCTTAAAATGTCAGAATCTTTGTAGTTCTATGTAAGACAAGTGTGAAAAAGAAAACTTCTTTTAAAAAATCAAAAGGATTTCTAGCAGAATTTAAATACCATTAAAGACATTAAATACGCATAAAATATTCTTTTTAAAAAAATCACAGAACAAGAAAAGACAGACTACCAGAACGATATGTTCAATAATACTAAATTAACAAATGAGGTTTCTGGCATGGGTTAACTCTTTTTTTTTTTTTGCTTCCTTTAAGATAGTTCTGTATTAATCTAGGGATAGTCTGAGGGGATCGTGGGCCTAAATAACTCAAGCTAATGTAGAATTTTCTTATTAATGAAAGATACAAATAAAATAGTTTAACATCAACAACCTATACTTACTTGGACAAATAAGATAATGTCATTTATTTAAGGCACTATTCTTAACCTCTTTTTCATTATAAACCCTGTTGAAGACAACAAACCCTCTCTCTTCAAAAATGCAAAATTAAATAGAAATTGCCATATTGTTTTAGGGTGTTCATAGACTCCCAAAGGTCTACAGATTCCTAATCTAAATGATAATAAAATGTAACTGAAAATCACTGAGATAGATATAATTATGAAACCTTGAAGTAATATAAGTAAAAGGTAAGACGTTGAGAATGGTTGTTTAGAAAGCCTACAGTGTTAATTTCTTTATATATATCTATATGTGTGTCATCCTGTAATGGATGACAGGATGATCCTGCAATTTGTTATAGCACAATGCTTCAATGTTGTAAGCAAGATCGGACCACGAGGCTAGCTCCTCATTCTCTTCTCCGACCAACATGACTAAAGGAAGAACGAGTTAGGGACACGTGGCGCAGATCACCAGCAGCCATTTGAAAGCTCTGTAGCTCAGTCCAGGGATTATCACAGCCCAGTCAAAACTGTGATTCAAGCTTAATTGTCCCTTCCTATGAACCCTTTTCCCCTTTTTCAGTACTCCTCCATATTCGCCTGTTATTCAGTATAGGATAGCGATCTGCCACAGCAGAAAGAGCGATGCCCTCAGAGATAGGATATCTGTGTTCCCGCCTGTATGTCTGCAACTGATGAACTGTGCTACCTTTTCAAAGGTTGAATACCTTTGATCTTCCAGGGCCAAATAACAGTGGAGGTCAAACTACAACTCCATACTACTTCTCTGGCTTTAAAGTTTTGACCCTAAAACTAATTACACTAAAGGGTTAGTAACAATATATTATCTCTACAGCATTTTAAGAAGAAGTCAAGATAGAGGACAATGCTTCCTACAAAAAAATGACTCTTTCATGAACTCCAGGGTGTTAATTATTGTCTATATTAGTTCCTCATATTGAACTATTTAACAGCTCTTATTCTTCTAATACCAAGCAACTTACTCCTTCCCCCAAAATGGTACTGCGAATTTTACACACTGAAAATTTTCTATTTTGTAACTGGTGTTGTGCTTTTGGGTCAGTCTTTTCTTAAGTAATATTTTCAAAAGTGGGTTTTATTTTTTTTTAACCATTAAAATATATAGATTTGGGTAAATCTGATCAATATCGATTACACACTGTTGTACACGATCAACAAGTAGAAGATGAATTTGGAAGCTTACCTGTGAGGCCACTGCTGTTTCCAGTTTGTGAAGTCTCTGAAGGACATTCTGCATGTCTTCCTGCAGTCGCATGAGCACGAGAGCAATCTGCTCATTGAGGCTGCCTCTCATCCCTCTGTCTGAACCCCAGCGTTCCCCATCACCTCCACTTCCCACTTGCTGACTCTTGGCTCCTTCACTCAAATGTTGCATCCTATGCCCTAGTTTAAGAGAGCAAAATAGGTTAGTTGTAAATAGGGAGTGTTTTATTCATTTTCCTCTGTTATTTCTTTGAGATTTAAATCTCCAGAGTGGAATGGAAACCATCAGGAAGCACACAAAGTAAACCACTGGGATCAAAGAGTAAATATGTAAACTTCTATTTATATTGATATATTCTTAGGCTTTTTCTAAGGCTTTATAATATATTTAATATACTACTACATGACTAAATGCATATAATTCACAAATAATACATATATATATTCAGGGTGCATTCTCAAAAATCTTTTACTAATAAGGTAACAAGATTGAAAAAATTTGAAGACTGTTGAGTATTAAAAGCTACACTAAGTAGCTATATTTTTCTTTTTGGTCACTGTAAACCTCCCAAAAGTTTTTAAAATGTTTTTATTTTTATAATTTCCACTATGTTTATAAAGATATTGAAATTTCATTACTTTTACAATTTTATTATATATCTACCCATTCTTTTTCTACGCTTATGTTTACAGAATTGGCATTACCCCTTATACATGATTTTGTATCCTACCTTAAAAAATACTATAAACATTTATCTGCATCATTAAATTTTATTCCAAAAACACTGAAATGGCCACATAAATTCTCTAGTAAGACATGAAGCAATTTATTTGATCATTTGCCACTTTTCCATAGTTAGAATGATTCCAAATTTTTGCAATTACAAATACCATTGCAATGAATGTCTTTGTATATAAAGTTTTATCCAAATTTCTACTGATTTCTTTAAGACAGATAGACTCATAGAAATACTGGGCCAAAAGTAACCACTTTATCAAGTTTCTTAATGAGTGTTGTCAAGTTATTTTTCAGAAAAGCTGAAACAGTTTTATACTGCAGCATATAAAAGGTATTACCATGTTACCCTACCCTTGCAGAAATGGAATAGTACAAGTTTTTACATTTGCAAATATAAGTTTTGCTTGTTTTGTTTTAAATAATAAACAAGAAATGATCTACCTGATTGCCATCTGACATCCTGGAACTCTACAGCAGCAAAATTCCCTAAGCTGAACTACAAGCAGTGTTTGGGTTGTCAGAGAAACATAATTGGAGCTGTTTGCCAAGTTAAACCCCAAAAAGTACACTGAAGTGCTTGATGCCATTTTCAAGAAGATTTCTACTCTTACATCAAAATGAAGTAAATTCTCAAGTGGTCCTTTCAGACCACTTTAGCTATTGGTATGGAATTTACATAGGAAAAAAATGTGGAAAGTCCACTTTGCGGCTTAATTTTTCCTGTATCCTTAAGAACTTGAGATATTCTGTGAAGGCCTGTCATTGGGTACTGATGATGGCAGAAAAGTATTCCTGCCTCTGCTCACTTTAGTGTATCTTGTAATAATATTCAGCTTTCAAAGCAGACTTCACAAAGCCAAGATTACTCAGACCATTCCCATGTTATGTTAATCCCCACCTCCAGTCACTCCATCCAAATACCCTATATTTTTTGCTTCAGAGCACTTACCACCATTTGCAATATATCTGAATTGTTTGATTATTCACTGTCAGCTCCCCTACACAAGAATGTACCCTGAAGTGGAGGGACATTTCTTCTTTATGGCATCCCCAGGACCCAGAACACAGCCTGACAAAGAGCAGGTGCTCAATATTTGTTTAGTGCTGAGGCAGATTTACTATAAAGCTTGTCAAGCTCAACTTTCAGGGTGTGCCACTTGCACATGACCCTGTGATTGCTGGAAGTTGCAGTGTGTTGCAGGTGGGGTGAAGTCAGGTTGCAAATAGGAAGCCTTTCATATGTTTATGTGATAAACTGCCCAAAGAAAGAGGCCTGAATTCAAGACTCCAGTAATATGCTGTGATCTTCCTTTTCTTAACTAAATATTCACAATTCTGTATGTGTTCAAAGGGCTATTTTTTAAACTATAATTTTCTTAATACCGTTAATTCCTTTTTCTGCTGTCTTAATTTGCTTTACTTTTGTAGGTTTTTTTCAACCAGATACACTAATAATCCTTTAATTTTTTATGACCTCATGAAATTAAACAGGGATTTTCCTTTTTTTCAAGTGTGCAACATAATGATTCGATATTTGTATATATTGTGAAATATTCACCACAGCAAATCCAGATAACATTCATTACCATACACAGTTAAGATTTTTTTTCTCGTGATGAGAACTTTTAAGATCTACTCTCTTAGAAAACACAGTCAATAATATTGTAATAGCCATGTATGGTGCCAGGCGGGTGCTAGACTTATCAGGGGGACCGCTTTGTAAATTCTATAAATATGTAACCACTATGCGGTATACCTAAAACTAATATATTGAATGTCAACTGTAATTGAAAACTTTTAAAAAAGATCTACTTTTGGTAACTTTCAAATTATCATATAGTATTAACTGTAGTTACTATGGTGCACATTATATCCCATGACTTATTTTATAACTAGAAGTCTGTACTACACCTTTTGACTCCCGTCACCCATTTTCCTCATCCTCCAGCCCCCAAACCCCTTCCCACCTCTGGGAACCATTAATCTCTTCTCTGTAAGATTCCATGAAAGTGAGATTATATGGTACTCATCTTTCCATTAATTCTCTTTTTTGATAATACCTATTCATTCCTTACTATAAATAATTAAAAATTATTTACTTTTCTTCCCCATTCAACTCTCTAGTCTATTATCTGATCGTATTACTATTCGTAACGTTGACCTTTGTGTTAAATGTTCTTTTATCTCTACCTCAAAAAATGCATAAAAGATGTAAAAATACAAACGTTTTCCCCCATGCCTTCAGAGGACATAGTACTGTGCCTTGTGGAATCAAATGGAAGAACCAGACACAAAGAAAAATGGTCAGATGTTATATATGGATAAATTTTAACATTCCCTTTGCAGATTGATAGTTCCAATACTCCTATCGAGACCCTCTCTGTTTCACTAATTAGTTTGTAAAGATAGTCAGTGAGAACATAAAAGAATACACACCTCTCCCTCGCCTGACACTGGAGAATTCCTCATTTTCTCCGCCTCGTTTCTCACGGTGTGGTGCTCCACTGTTACTTCTGCCATCTTCTCCTCCATGCTTTACTTCACCTTTTCCTTCCACCGCTACCACTTGCATGTCCCCAGCGTTGCCATTCTCAGGATATACTTGAACATCTTCAGGAAAACCAGAATTTTCCAAGGGCTGATTGAGATCACTACCCAAGTAATATCGAAATGGTCCACTGTTTGATGTAAAGCTGTCTAAAGACTATAAATTTAAAATACTGAGTTAAAAGGTATAGGCAAAATTATACATCACAAAGTTTTCATGATAATAGAAGAATTACTGTTTTTATGAAATGTTTTTTTCATGTTATTACAGAAAACATTATTTTTCTATAAAAACTTCTTCATATTCTGCCTCCTATATGTAGGGAAGAAATGGGAGAGAAATGATTCATTTATAAGGAAAGAATTGAGAAGTTATGGCAATGAATTATTCTTGTGAATCAGTCATTCGTCCAATAAATATTTAAATGAATGTTTAAATTAATGAGAAATTTTTAAATGGGGAAATCAATGAGAAAAGGAAAATGTTCGAATCATACTAGGGAAACAATAAATATGGTATTAGTTAATCACCAAAAGAACTTGAAAACACCTTGATTCTCGAGGACTCCAAAACTGATCAGAGACATTAGACATATTTTTTAAAGACTTGGTGAGGACAGTGATGTGGCGGGGCTGTATTTTATCTAACGGTTTCCTTCAGGAAGGGACATCTGCATCAGGGTTCAAAGGATGTGCAGGAGTTAACTCGGTGACAGGGGAGGTAAATGTGAGTTACATTCCAGCGAAATGAACGCATGGATGCTGGTTCTGGAAGAGAGAAGGGGAAGGGACTTAGAGGGTGGTATGAGCAAAGCCCAAACAGGACAGTGGTGTGAACAGAGAGGCCAAAAAGGTAAGCAGGAGCCAGATCAGGCAGAGCCCCATGAAAGATTTTGGTCTATCGACTGATTTACAGAGAAAATAGGAGCAATTTAGTATCTAGAATTTTACTGAGATTAATCCCCATGCAGTCCTTTTTCATCAACTTTCCCCTAAACAAATCTTTGAAAAAGAAGAAATAAAAGGAAATCTGTATTTTTATCACTTTTCATTTGTCACTAATTGCAGCTTTCTCAGTTTAGTCTCCTTACCACTATTCTTCCCATCTACACTACTCATCTGTGTTTGACCTTAGTTAAAAAGTATTTTTTGTTCATTGGTTTTTAAAATTTGAGAAAGCTAAGAGGTAAATTCAATTGCATTATGGAATTTTTAAAAAAGAAAACACAAAGAGATAAAGTTAAAATCATTACTTTAGGGAGGCAAAAATAAATGATTTTCTGTAAGACACACTTGAACTGCGTTAGAACAGAGGTGGGGAACTAGTGGGGGAAGGATACACAACTACCAAACATAAATACAGCTAGCTGTCAAAACCACCCTCGTCATTATCAGAAAAAGCTGTCAAAGAGAAAAAACAATTCAAGTGCTTTTAATAAATTTTTTCAAATGTTAGCTTCCAAAACTCAATCTTAATTAACTGAAATCTGAAAAGTATGTCCACTAAAAATTCAGCTCAACATATTAAAGTCAATGTGAAGAACAGATTTATTTCTTGGAAAATTATTTAATTTTTGAATATTTATCAATGTTTCAAACTTAGGGCTTAGCATAAGGAGTGTACCCTCTACTTCTCCAACTCACCTCTCTCAGAATATTCATAAATATGAATATGTTATAAATTATAACATTCAGATGTTATTTTTTGAATATTCAGAAACTTTTAAATACACAATTTAAAATATAAATATTTAAACATTTTAGAGGTATGTTTTCAAAGCGATGAACAGCCTGTACATCTGCTATTAACAGAAGTTATGCACGAATTCGGATATACCACTTTGAAAACTTATCAATTAAAAAATGTAATTTTTACCTCTTCTTGTCCAAATTGCTCCATGGAATCACAGTAAACTTCACTGTCTGAATCACTTGTCAAATGCTGAATTCCTGAAACATCTTCAACATGATCATCATTTATATCTAAATATGAATAAATGTCCAGGTCGAATAATTATTCTCTAATTGAAGAAAAAGGCATATATTCCATTTTCAAAACTTATTAGCTCTATGTTATTTCACACTGGGAGACAAATTTGATTTACCAAACCACACTTCTTTTCTTTTAACTTACCAAAACTTTAAACTTAGTTGGTAATTTTTATTTGGAAAGATAACAAAGTATTATATCATGGAATTATACAAAGACATTGTCCAAATCAAACCTTGCAAAATTTAATAACCTTGTAAGAGAACAGTAATAACTAGTAAGAAGGCCTAAGACTGAATGCAACTATGCAAGTTTGGTTGTTACATTAAGAAATTATAATTCTTGGTGTCTTGGCTAAATTGAAACAATGTTAATAATTCACTGTATACAAATTACAGGCTCACAACTAGAGCTCTAAGATATGAAAAAAGTATAACATCTTTCTGATTGGAGAAAAAAGGTATCATATTAAGAGGTTTAAATTAAAAGAAACATAGGAATAAAAGTAAAAAGTGCAAAATTTTAGTTTAAAATGCCATACAAAAACAATTTAATAATCTCAATAAAAATATAAAAGCCCTGGCTCTAATTCACTGTCTTTCAAAAAAATAAACCTTTATAATATTAGTAAATCCTAAAATGTTACTAAATATCTTAGCATTAAGGTTTTTAAACTCTAAATTACTCCTAAATATCCTGAAATTATTAAAAGAATATTTGATTTATAGAGAAGAGGCTGGACAAATAATTATTATGGGAGAATACCTTGGTGAATGCAGACAATAGTTTTTCCAGTTTGCTCCAAATTTTGATCTACAGGTTTTATTTCTTCAGCACTTCTGCCATTCAGGGAAGAATTGGCATGAATGTCAAACTGTACGTCCTGAACAAAGCTGTCTTTATCATAGCCATTAGTGACAACAATTTCCAAATTCTTATGGTCTGTGGATTTCTTCGTTTTATCTTTTATGTGAAAATGGAGAGTCATAAAAGTTTACATTAGGTCAACTTCTGTAATCTATGTTCTACTATCAAGTCATTTCCCCCTACCATAATCCCTTTGAAGAGTTTCCTACTTGGATCAGAGAGATGGGGTGCTTCTCAAAAAGGAGTTTTTCATATACTGAGAGCTCAACCAAACTGAGTTGGTTTTACAACTGCTTCAGTTCCCTGTGAATTTTTTAGACCTTTTAAGAAACAATCTCTCAAGGTCTTTACATTCTCTCAGCATAGGAAAATTGTTCTATAAGACCCAGCAGTACAAAAATGGTCAATAAAAAGATCCTTCAAAGAAGGAATCATTTGTCATACCTTAATGAAACACAAAGAGAAAACTAAGTTGTGCAGTTTGTTTTGGTGTCTTTCTGCCTCTCCTTCCTGAACAGTCTTCCCAAGAATCACTAGTACTCTTACTAATAAAACCTCTTAATGCAGTGCCCCATGATTCCAATGTTCCCTCTTCATCAAAACTTCTGCCCGTATCCTAGTCTCAGGATTCCAGTCTATTCTTGATGAGATATTCAGAGTTTTAATTTGTCTCCTCTCCTTGGTAACATATGCATTTTCATACTGGAAACAATACCTTAAATGAATATATTTCTGATGCAGCATTTCAGGCATTACATTTGGAGGAAAGGCCTATACTTGTTAGCCTTCAACTGACATCCATTCCAACTATGCATAAGGCCGGCTGTCCTTATTCTCTATAGAAGAGCCTTTTGTCCACAGCAAACCTGGCTATAGGGTCAACAGCCTACATCCCACTACACGCACACAATGTCAAATCAGCCCAAACCTCTCCATACCCTTTGTCTTAGTTAATGTAAAATTATTAGCCCATCATCAAAGGTTACCATTATCACTTTGTTCTGCTCCTTTCACTTCTTCTTGGGCCTCTTCTTCCTCAGACTCAGCTCCACTATCACTGCTTTCAGCTTTACCATTAACAGTTTTGGCATTTGGAGTAGAAGTTAGAACATTACCAAGATCTAAAATATGAAATGACCATTTAATCTCTAATGCTGTAACATACAAATAACACTGTAATTTACAGATAACTAATAAAATAATTTTTAAGTAAAAAGTTAGATTCCAATATATACTTAATGGTATTCTATTCTTTGTCTATAAATATTACATACGTTACATAAATTCCTTCAATTAGTTTACAAGAAATTGATAAAACCATTCTGAACAAGGCAAAAGATAAATTATTTTTAATGTCAATCAAATTAATAAAGTTAGAGATAAATAAACTTTATACATGATAAATAAAGAATTGCTATATGCTAGCATACTGGAAACATAAATATATTTGACCCTAACAACAATCATCATTAGTTGGACTACATTTAAACATTTTTAAAATCTTTTTATAACCTTTAAGGCTTCAGGTACACAATTTATTATTATGTCTTTATAGTTAAGCTTTTCATAAAAATATAAGTTAATGCTATCAGTCACGTAAAAAGGAAAACTGTCCTATTGCTCGAAGTCATACCTTAAGAGTAAACACATCAGAGCTTCTCAAACATAAATATGCATAGGAATCACCTGAGATCTAGTTAAAATGTGGATCCTGAATTAGTAAGTCTGGGGTGGTCTAAGATTCTGTCTTTCCATAAAGCTCCCATGTGATGCCAATGCTGTTGGTTACTGGACCACATTTTGAGATACAGGGAATTACATTCTCATCAACGCTTTAAGATATTAGAGGCGTCCTAAATGGCTACCGGCCCAAAATAGTGGTCTTCCTCCATAAGCTTTTGGGCTTTATTTTCACTTATACAAATGCATTTGGGATGCTTTCCTGCATCCCAAATAACATATTAAATTTCAAAATCTCCATACATCTTAAACAGTCAGGTCTATATTCTTATGTAAGTCTACTTAAACAGAAAGCTACAAAACAGAAGACTAAAAATTCAGTTCTATCTAACGCATTGTGTTCTAGTTTCTCTTAGAGAATCATGATAGTTTTTGAATCTCCCTTTCTCTCCCTCTTATAACCAGGAAAAAAAAAAAAAGAAAGAAAAGAATAACAACAATTAACAAAAAACAAAAACACCCGCCACCCACAGACATCTTCAACAAAACTAACAGGAAACCCCCCAAACTCCCAACAAATGACGGCTGTCAAAAAGGACTTGACAGGAGCAAAAACAGGATCACAACAGTTCTTTGATGAGAGTTGTAGAAAGCACAGACAATTACTAATGAGCCCTACTTCACATCCAAAAATCAATAAATGTAATATACCATATTAACAGACTAAAGGACAAAAGCAACATGTTTATGACAACAGATGCAGAAAAAACATTCTACAAAATCCAACACTCTTCATGATAATAATGCCGAAGAAATTAAGAATACAAAAGAATTTTCTCAAGCTGATAGAGGGCATCTATGAAAACTCATAGCTAGCATCCATACTTAACATAAAAAGACTTGAATTTTGTGTTCCCAAAATAAGTAAGACAAAATGTATGCTTTTGCCATTTCTTTTAATACTGTACTAGAAGTTCCAGCTAGGAAAATTAAGCAAGAAAGAAAAAGGATTTTTTTAAAAATTAAGCAAGAAAGAAAAAAGATTTTTTTTAAAAATCCAGATTGGAAAAAAAGAGGTAAAATAACCTCTATTTGCAGATGACACACTCTTTTATATAGAACATCCTAAGAAATCTATGAAAACACTATTAGAACTAATAAATAGTTTGGCAATGGCAGGATAGATAAGGAAGACAAAATGTATGCTTTTGCCATTTCTTTTAATACTGTACTAGAAGTTCCAGCTAGGAAAATTAAGCAAGAAAGAAAAAGGATTTTTTTAAAAATTAAGCAAGAAAGAAAAAGGATTTTTTTAAAAAATCCAGATTGGAAAGAAAGAGATAAAATAACCTCTATTTGCAGATGACACACTCTTTTATATAGAACATCCTAAGAAATCTATGAAAACACTATTAGAACTAATAAATAGTTTGGCAATGTTGCAGGATAGAAGGTCAGCATACAAAAATCGACTGTATTTCTATAAGCTAACAATAAAAAAAATCCAAAAATAAAATTAGAAAACAATGCATTACGAAAGCCCCCAAAAGAATACTTATGAATACATTTGACAAGAAAAGGTATAAGAATTATACAGTGCAAATGAGAAAACGTTGTGGAAAAAATTAAAGATCTAAGTAAATTAATTGGAAGGCAATACTGTTGAGATGACCTGTAATTCATTGCAATCCCTATCAAAATCCTAGCTAGCCTTTTTTACAAAAATTGACAAGCTGTTTCTAAAATTCCTATTGAAATGCAAGGGATCCAGAATAGTCAAAACTGTCTTGAAAAAGAACAAAGTGGGACAGCTCATACTTCCTGATTTCAAAACTTACTATATATGTATATTCTGAAAAAACCCATGTGACACAGATACTTCTGTTCTACTAGGCCTAAATGGTGATTTTGAAAAAAACGCTTTAAAAAAAAAGTTGAGTGCAAACTGTCTTGCAGTGTGGCAATATCTTACAAAACTGCAAACACCTATCAAACCCACATATCTTCTGACCCAGCAATTACATTTTTAATATTTTTTCTTATAGATATCCTCCCACATATGTAAAATGACATTTGTATATGGTTAATTTCAGCAGCATTTTTTGAAGATCAGAAGAGGAAACAATCTAAATGTACATCAGGATGGAACAAGTTATATAAATTATGTTATAGGTACACGTCCCTTACCACTTTTGATCCAGATTATGATTTGAAATCCAGAGTTTTCTAATTTTGCAAAGGTCATACACTATATATACTGTATATTATGTAACACCTTCAACAGAGTCTAGGAAGCTCTCACTAAAAAAAAAAAATAAGATTTCTGCAGCAAAACATGAACAGTCACACTAGGCAGGATAAGTAAAGACTTAAAATAGCTTCATGTCTTTTTAGGTCAGGGTTTGGTCTTTAATTATTTCATGTCAGGACAAATTTTGCTGCCAAATGATACAAAAGAATCTTTTTGGTTATCAAGCTTTTCGAATTCTTAAATTATAGCTAAGGGTGTGTGGACCTGAACCTTTATTATTATTATTATTCATTCTTCCTTGATTTTATACTTAGTTGTTTAAACATTTGCCTCTGGCAGGTCCAGATTTATTCCTCATTTCATCTTAAAAACATGGTTTACACAGAGAAAACAATATCTATTCTGAATTGAATAAGCCTGAATAGGGAAGATAATTTGATAATATTTGACTCCTCTAGGCATATCAGATACAGTGGGTGTGGTACAGAGTAATGTCCAATAAGCAGTCACTATCGGTCTCTGTAGCAGACACAAAGTGCAGGCCTTCTGAGAGGACAGGATTATTATGTCAAAACACTGTAATTTCTATCAATTAGTAGAAGATGCCTTGTAAGTAGGGATGACAGAAACCAAAAGGGAGGATACCATATATATTAAACATATAATTTTTTCTGTATGAGTTTATCTCTGTTTTTGTTGTTGTTATTTTGTTCTTTAGATCCTTGAATGTAAATACAAGCAACTAATTATCTATTACATTTCAACAAAGCTGGGGGGAAAATACATATAATTTTCATTTAAAATGACTCTTAGGGCTCACTTCACTCTACTTTCTAAAAAAACTTAAAGGGCAAAGGTTTACTGTTAATAACAGCAAATGTGTACATTATTCCACTTCTGCTAGTTCTCAGTTCTTTATTGAGAACATGAAAACAGAATGCTAAAAAGAAAAACCATGCTAAGTGAATTCACTGATGCACTGTTTCGGCTTGCTAAGCTACAGTTAAACTATACTGCAAACATATCACTTTAAAATTAGCTAGAAACCATTTCAGCCATGGTATTGCTAATATAATTGAAAAACAAAATAAAAAATATGATCCATCAAAATAACACTATGAATTCTGTTATAATTTTGTATATACTAAGTGAACCATCTTTCATGTTGCAATAACTTATTTATAACATATTGGAACTTTATGCAATGTGTTTGCTTGGATTGAAAACTCTTTTGAGTGGCAAGCTTATAAGTTAGATAATTTGTGCAGAATTCTTTGACATGTAAATTTTAAACAAAATTTTTACGTGGATTTTATTATTCCTACCTTCTAAGTATTTAGAGATTTTCTCCAGTCGGACTAGCATGTGAAATTAAAAAAAATTAGAGACATGTAATTATTAATGCATGCACAATGTATCAGTTGTTAAGTCAAAAATGAGGTAAAATAGTCCCACCTGAAGTTAAATCAGAACTTCTGCCACTCTTTTTGTCCTCTACAATTTCATAAAACGGACCTATGACCTGTAGCAATTCTTCAACTGTCTCAGTCATTGGCATAGTTTCAAGAATCTGTAATCAAAGGAAACAAATCTTGTGAAATCACAAACTATTAATCTTATCTACACTGGTATAAAATAACATTTACAATTCATGTATTGGTAATTTCAAGATGTGATATTCATTTATAGATTCCCAAAATATCTATGAGAATTACATATTTAACGTACATATTCTCCTAGAAAAGTTTCAAGCAAATTAAAGATTTAAAAATGTTTTCATTTTGAAGGTTATTTCATATAAGCGTCATGTAAAATTTGACATAATAATCTATAAATTGTGTATTAAAAACTAAGGGCATTGAGGTTAAATAAAACAAAAAATTGTGAAGTTAGTGTAAAATTATTACACCTGTTTTTTAACACTGTGGCATTGTTTCTAAAGGGGCACAAAAGTAAAATAGGAAATAATTACTGTCAGACATCTTTATAACTATGGGGCAATTTAGAATCATCAAATTTAAAAAGCAAGGCATATTAACTGAACACACATTCAAATAAATAACCATCAATGGGTGACCGATAAAAGAAAGTAAAGTATTTCCATATATGGAATATTTTGCAGATATTAAAAAGACTAAGGTTAGCTTTGTGTGTGCTGATTAGAAAAATATCCATGAACTTTATTTTAAAGGTAAAAAGCTAGTTGCTATACAGTATGTTTAATATGATACAATTATTGGTTTTCTCTTTTTTTAATAAGATATGTATCTCTCTGACTTAATCTACAAAATAGAACTAAAAGTAATTACCACTAAAAAGTTTAAAATAGAGGGAATGAGGAACTCATTTTTCATTTTACACTTCTTTCAATGTTTGGGCTTTTTCATTTACTTATCTTACTTTTATTATTAAAATGAACAAATTTATTATTTTAAACAACCAAAACCCTATATTATTCTTGCATATTTCCTCAGCTCATATGCACTTTTAAAGTAGATCCTTATACAACAACCTCAGACTCATTAGTCATTCTCCCTGCTTTATTGCTTGTTCAATGCCTTTTGCAATAGAAAGTAAACTGTGGAAAAGGGCTTTCATATGTTTTTGATCACTCCTGTACTTCCAGTGTCCAGCACATAGAAAGTATTTAATAAAATGTAGTTTCCAACTCTAAAATTGTTTTTCTAACAACATGCTTTTATTTCTAAACTAGATACAGGAAAGACCATCAGTATTCTATGGTAATCAGCAAGTCTGATTCTAAGCTGAGATATACCCATCACCAACATTACTCTGTGTGTGGGTGGGGGGAGGGGAGGGGAAGAAGGGGAGGAGGGAAGGGGGTTTTTAAGAGAGACTATACAAGGTGAACTATGTTAACAATAGCTGGTCTATGGCCATGCCACCCTGAACGTGTCTGATCTCATCTGATCTCAGAAGCTAAGCAGGGTCGGGCCTGGTTAGTACTTGGATAGAAGACCACCTAGGAAGACCAGGTGCTGTAGGCATTTAAAAAAAAAAAAAAAAGCTGGTTTTAGTGATGATGATTTAACTGCTGCTCCTATCAATGGATAGTACTGAAAAGAATGCTTTAATCATAAAATGTCTTTTTGCTAAAGGAAATACTTATTGTAAGGCTGGGGCCCTTAAGGAGAGCATTTTTATAGCTTATTATGGATACATGACTTGTAATATATTTGAATTATAATAATTCTGAGAATTAGATTCAAACCAGAAACTGAAATAGTAAGGTAGTATTTCTGTGATATGACCAAAGACACAGCTAATAAATGGCAGATATATGATTCAAACACACGTCAGTGCCCTTTACCCTATTCTTCAGTGGAGCAGAATCTAGAAAGCCAACCACATACCTCATGTTGGACCCCACTCAACACCTCCTTTGATCTTCCAAACCAGATTCCTTTTACTTATCCTTCAATTAAAGATCATTTTTTACATCTCTTTCTCAAATTTGTTCTTAAACAGGCCTATTCGATTCAGTGTTTGGGTTTCTCATACTCCGCAAAGTAAAGGAGTTAATTATGGACTTGAAACTAAATGGAGTATATGCTGGTGCTAAGCAAATATAAGCACAGTAATTTTTCTTTCAAGAACCTAGAATTTCAGTGGTCAATATAGTCAGTACACAGGTGGTCATAGCGAGATACACCCAGAATTTAAGAGAGACTTTAAAAATACAAAACCAAGAATAATCTTAGCCATTTATGAAATACTCCCCCTCACTCCAATGCTGAAATAAAAGAAATGTCACAAATGCATAGTCACACAGTCCTGTCTCTGTCTGTCTGTTGGTCTGTCTGTCTCTATCTTACTCTCACACACACACACACACACACACACACACACACACACACACACAACGAGATAGAGACAGAGAGAGAGAGACACACACACACAGACAAGCAGACAGAGGCAAATCTCAGTCTAGGTAACTACTAGTTATCATTGGAAAAGAGGGTTTTTTTAAGTGTAATTTAATTAATTCAATTGGATTGTAACTTACCCAGATGAAGAATGTTTAAAAGAAATATTTGGTAAGCTGCATGGACTCTAGGAAAAAACCTCCCCATCCTGAGAGCCTATTCTAGTCCTTCCTCTATTACAGTGATTACCCTACCCTCTTGGAAATCCTGAAACAATTAGAAATACAGTTATGCTGGAGCATCTGTATTTCTTTTTAACAAGATTCCTTAGTGATTCTACTGTTCTTAAAAATTAAGTACAGTAGTCCCTTTATCTGTGGTTTCACTTTCCAGGGTTTTAGTTACCTGTGGTCCAACATGATCCAAAAATATTAAATGAAAAATTCCAGAAATAAACGGCACATTGTTCTGAGTAGCATGATGAAATCTCATCCCTGACACGAATCATTTCTTTGTCCAGAGTCTCTACGATGTTTATACTCTCTGGGCCTTAGTCACTTAGTATCCGTCTCAATTATTATATCGACTATCATGGTATCACAGTGCTTGTGTTCAAGTAACCCCTATTTTATTAAATAATGGCCCCAAAAAGCAATAGTGAAAATGGCAATTCTATATGCCTAAAAGAAACTGTAAAGTGCTTCCTTTAAGCAAAAAGGTTGTATGTATAGAAAAAAAAAATAGTATAAATAGCGTTCAGTACTATCTGTGGTTTCAGGCAGCGACTGGGGTCTTGGAACGTATCCCCCGCGGATAATGGGGGACTACTGTATACTAATCTCTCTTCAAATTCAACGGACATAATGCACATTAGTAAAGTACTGGCTGAATTTTCTGGAAATCCCCATAAGACAGCCTGTAAAATTATGCAGAAAATAGAATTTTATATTTCCTTCTGATTATGAATCAAAATAAACTTTATTTAAAGAAACAAGGATTATTTCCCCCAAACTGCATTACTCTATTTCCTCAAAACTAAAATCCTATTAAATTATTTTAAAAGGATGTTTGACTCCAGCAACGTTTTTAGTGGTATTTCACAGGATGGTCTATAAAGTATGAAAGGGCAATTTTTTATAAAACGTTATCTATTTTAACATAAATTAACAAAGTCCCTTAAGTCTCTGAATGCAAAGGCATGGAATGAGATTCATACTAAAAGAGTTAATTCTAAAGAGCATTAATACCGTAATTTGAGATTTATATTTAAAAACATAATTTAATGACTGCTTCAGTTAGTAAATTATTGCCATTAGAAAAAATCTCAAATTCAGTAACGAAATCTTTGGGACAAATGATTATTTAGAAGCATGAAATTTCACCTACTGATGTCCACAAAGCTAAACTCTGAAAATAATTTAAAAGACTAATCAAATTTTCAATCTATGCATATCCTAATATATTTAGATTTACCTCTAAAAGTTCCCTACAAACTTTATTGTATTCATAATATAAAATGAAAATTTTAAATGTCTCGTGAAAATAGATGGTGTATTCTTTTAATTCGAGAAATAATTATAGGAATCTATAGGCACAGTGGAAGCATTTTAAGACAGCTAAAAGGCAGCCGTATAGTTTCAACTTTCCTTGGGAAAAAAAAGTGGAACACGTATTGTTTCACCTCCCCCCCAACTTTAAACTGCGGCTACATCATAAATTAATAAAATTGGAAAGAAAAATGGGTACATTTTACTTAATGTGTCAATTCAGCCTTATGTTAGAGTGTGTCCTAAAGTTTATAATGATATTTAAGATAAAGAAAAAGGAATAGTTAACTAATTAAAAAGACTTTAGATTCTCTCTCTTTCTACTTTTGAAAGGCTCCTTTGTTGTTGTGTTACTGATATAGCTTACAGCCAAAAGAACTAAACTCTGCCCTCTATTATAAACAAAATCTACTAACAAAAACCAGTGAAAATGTAACAAAGGGCACAACTTTAGCAGTGTAGGTGATTAAAACAAAACAAATCAAAACAAAATAAAAACTAGTTTGAATCCACCAAACAGAAATTACTATAGAGATTAATACTGTCAAACCATCTAATAAAAACAACAACAAACGCACTACTCATTTTTACAGATTTTATGTTCAAAGATAATTTAAGATTAGCAAACAGACCTAGATTTCATACCATCTGATCCATCTCCAACATAAACATTGTCCTTTATAAAAAGGTACTAAGATCATCTTTAAAATCCACGATTTCTTCATAAATTTGCTCCTCCAAACAATTCCTTGAACGAACTTAAAAGAGGTAGTTAATAAGAAATGAGTTTTTTAGAAGTTACCAGAGAAACTAAATGCATCCTTACCTTATTCTGCTTCTGTAGGATCTTTGCATTCACAGAAAAATGCTTGTACTGAGAAGTACAACAATGGGTGTACCTCAACTTATGTGTCAAAAGGTATATAAAAACATTGTTGGACAGTCTTGCTAACTATTTCTCCTAAATAAAAAGTTCCAAAGAAATGCTTTCAAGACAGTCCAGGTACTTCCCAGACTCCTAATTTAGGGACATCAATATTTTTAAAGATTCCTATTTCTACACTTTCTGCATAAGTCAACTACAGAGAAAGATAAGGAAAGTGAAAAAAAACCACACAAAATATCACCACAATGTGATGTATCTTAAGAAAAAAACTTACCTTAAGATGAACTTTGATAAGACAGATAAGGCCCTAATAAATTCAATAATCTAGTTTCTATATTCTAACATATTACAATCTCTTGTTCCTTAAAATATTTTGCCTGATAACAAAATTAATTAGGACTGCTCTGAATATTTTTATTTTCTCTTGTGAATTATTTTCCCTACCTTTTTCATTTCTTCAACATATGCAATCATGGCTTCCTCTTTGGTCATATCACCCAACGAACTCCAAGCATCCCTAAAAAAGAAAATATCCAAATTAACAACAAAAAGACAACTGATTTTTAATTGCTCAGAATACAATTTATAGTTGATGGTACAGCATCATTAATTTAAAACAAGCTCTTCTTAAAGCCATATTATGTTTCCAAAGGATCTCTTTAAATATCAGTGAATAAACTGGCAAATCAAGCTGTATTTAAAACTAATAAATATATTACCCATTTATAGACCATAGACTGTAGATTAGGGAGACTATATTAGAACACAGAAACTATAGACTGTTTGTAAATATTTGCTAAGAACTCTTTAAAAGTTTTTTGTCATTATATGACAGAAATGAATATTTTAAAAGACACTACATGTTTTAAACCAACAGAAATATTGGTTAAGAGTTTCTGCTAATTTAAAAAAGAGTCTAACTTACACGTCTGAAAAATGGAAATGGTTTCTTACTTCTAAAAAAAGGAAAATGCGAGAGAAGGAAAATTTTAACACCTTAGATAACAGAATAGTCCTTTAAAATTTTTGCCTAAAATGAAAACCTCTTTTTATACACTTTTTCCAGAAGCAGTTTAACTCTATCAAAGGTCAATTCTGAGGGGAAATCGTAAATAAATAGTTTTAAAAGATTAAATAACGTCGCTATTATAGTTAACCTATTATTTTATGACTATTCATAAAGATTTTAGATAAAAGTAGAGTATTAAAAAATCTTCAAAAGAATTTAAGGACTTCCAATTCAGAGTGAAGAAATTTAGCCATCAAAATGTGTGGCTCTTAAGATATACTTCCCCAATTAGCATACTCTGTTCATAACATACAGTCTACATTAGACTATGTCAGATGTTTTGTTAGACATTTATAAAGATTTCAATAGTATTTAAAACATCAAATGTTAGTCAATTGAAAAAATGGCAGAGGGATCTCTGGATATTTTATGATTCTTTTATGTATATTAAAAATCAAATTTCTATTCAAGTATAGTGGGACAGGAGTGATGGCTTAGATAAAATGTTAGTATGACAGCTAAGTCACATTCTTAATTACTTATTAATCTAAAGGCTCAAAGCAAATGAAGTCACTTGATAAGCAAGTCATTATTTTTCATGGTAGGTCAAAGAGGTAGGAGAGCTTGTTTCTTTTAGTTTGAGAGTTGTTCTTGGCATAAAAACTCCATAAAAGGAAAGACTAACTGAAAATGCTTTATTATCTTTCAGCACCTGACTCTTTTTATTTTATTGTTTGTCCTTCTTCCAAAGACTTCCCTATTTGTGTGAAATTGTACTAAGAGCACATGGAGGATAAAAATTGTATCCTGTACCTAGAAAATTTAATGCACAGAATACATAACCACATAAATAAAAATCATATGATAATTATGTCAATACAGTAAGATTTCTTTCATAGCTTTCAATATAAAATTACCACTTATATCTTCCAATAGGATCCCAGAATCCAGGCCTTGAAAATTTACAGGGTCCTTCAGTTGCCTGCTTATAGAAGCTATAGAATTTGAGCATCATTTCATTTGTTGGCTGGAATGAACCTATTGGAAACATACATTAAATACAGATCACTTGGAGAATACAACTGATAATCTAAGCCTATAAATTAGCTTAACTATATTAATGATGATTTCTAAATATTTCATTAATAGTTCAGATAATTATGTATTTCTATCTTATAGAAACAAAAGTTATGGCTGTTAGTTGCTTTATTCTTTCAGTTTAAAAAACTCTTGAGATTTCAGATTTTAATAACAATGCCCAACATAGTTCAATAAATAAAAGAATAAATTAAGAAACACACTGTAGATATAATAACTGGCAAAGTCATTTAAAAATACAAGTGTATTAAAATATGTAATAACTATATTATACATCTGTAATAGATACGATTATTCAAAGATTGTGACAAACCAAAAATGACCAGCATAAACAAAAAGTTAAATGTATACTCTGCTTAATAAAATTGCAACAGTAAGAAATTCAAATTCTCTTGGCCAAATTTAAATTCCTCAATGGATAGGAACTTTGGCTAAAGAATTAATCCAAGATAAATAGGTTTTTCTCTGCCTATCTCTGTAATTCTGGACACATCAAGTTCTTTGAAGATCAGTTTCATATATGTTTCTGCGTATCTATAACCTTTTTTATGTTTAAAAAGTTCAAATGGTATAAACAAGTACTATAAGTTACAATACTCTTAATAACACGGAAAAACTAAAATATAAATGTTTTATGTAAACACTTGGATAAATACGATACACTTATACAAGAAGATAATATATAACTATAGCCCTTAAAATTGTATTGTAGAAAAATATAAACACTGGCATGAGAAGCTTCAAAATCTATTACAAAATCTATTATAAAAACAGAAGTTTAACAACAGCATATCCAGGACTATCCATTTTTTCAAAATTAGTATTTATATACATAAAAAGCAGAGTAGAAGGAAACACATCAAATAGTTAAAGAGCATCACTCTGGATAGTAGGCACACAGATTATTTTGATCATCCTTTTTGGTTGTTTGTGTTTGAAAAAATTTTACATTCAGTGTGTATTACTTTTATACCAAAAATAAAATTTTTTTTAAGAAAAACTGTAAAAAGATACTTTAAAAACTTTATAAATTACATAATAAACAAGTAACATGTAGTACTCAAAAACTAATAGTTAATAAACATGAAAATTACAACATGGACAAGATGAGAGCTGGTGTTTCAGGCTTGGCAGAGTAAATAATCAATTCCAAAATCACATTAATAATTATCTATGTAATAGATGCTCATGTAGGAGTATCTATTACATATAGTATTTTAATGATAGACTAATTCTTTATATAGCAGAGTGGAAAAAATGGAGAAACTACAGTTAAAAATGGTTATAGATTTAACTAACAAATCTAAATTTAAAATATCAAATGCCTCATCTTATAATATCTTCAGGAAGTTAATCAAATAAGATTTAAAAGTTTATTGGTTAAGGTGGATGATAAATACATTAGAATAGGTTACAGCAAAGATTGATAACATATTGAATGTCTTCTGTGTTTAAGACACTGGATAAAGTATAATTTCTGTCCTCGAGGTGCTCATGCAAGATAAATTTGACATGTGTTTAAGAAATTATCTAAGAACTTAAATTTCTAAAGACCAAGGAAATACCAAACATAGATGCTATAAAAATTCAATATAATCTTAAGCCTTAAATAAAGATTAAGTAAAAAGGAACAAAAACGATAGGATCTTACTCTCTGTAACCAGTACAGGGCAAACAATTTTAAAGTATTATTATAAAAATATTTAATAATTCTTTATAACAATATTCTACCTCAATATCAATTTAGTTTCAGGGAATAACAGTATACTGAATATTGTCTAACACAACTGCCATTTGACAGGTAATCTTAACTTTGCAATACCTTCTTAAATGTTCTTTAATAGATACTTTATATTTACATGACTTTCTTAATAAGTGATATGTAATGTCAACAAAGGTAGCGAACTAGAGACATCAAGTCTAGCTTTATCGATTTTTCAAAAAATATATTAAAACGTGTAGTTTAGGAGGAGAAAAGATGAAGGTACAACTTATATAAAACTGAGAATCATGCCTTTCTATAAACCCTCTTAATTGGGCATTTAAAAAATCAATACCTAGACAGAGGGGATGGGGGGTGGGGGACTGGGAGAATGGGGTGAAGGGTTAAAGAAGTACAAATCAGTAATTAACAGATGGTCACAGGGAGCATGGTATAGGGAATGCAGTTAGCATTAATGTTGGCTAGGTGGAGGGCCAGGAGAAGGAGCGAGCAATTGGGGCGATCGTTTTATGAACTATATAGATGTCTAACCAATGTACTATATACTTGAAACTAATTAAAATAAATTTCAAAAGAATCAATACCTAAATAAGTTCCTATATTTCTTTACATTTTGTTCACTCACTCTTATCTTCCAATCCCCCATTTGTCCTCCTCCAATTTGATGCTTGAGACTACCAAAGGAATACTATTTTGCGTATATTTATTTCCAAACTTTTTGAATCTGTACTTAGTGAATTTTCATTGAATGGTGTTGACTATTCATTACATAGCCAAATGATGATTAACAGAAAACATAATATTAAATACCATGGTAATATATTAATGTTGTAGTCAGCTATTTTACACTCTGGCACAATAATTGTACTTAAAAGTATCATTAAAAAAATACAGGTTTATTGTGAAAAATAATTCACATATTGCAGGAGGATACGAAATGAAAAATAAAAGTCGCCCTCTCCAAGCTTCTCTACAGAAAAAAATATTTGAATAATGGTCTTAAACTTCCCAACATTGGTCAAAAGCATAAAATTACAAATTTAGAAAGTTCTGCAAGCTCTAAACAGGATAAATATGAAGAACACCATACCTAGACCAAAGAGAAAGAAAAATCTTCAAAGTAGCCAGAGAAATGACACATGAAATACAAAAGAACGTGAATGACTTTTCTCCCAAGGTGCAAAGGTCCAATATGAGTGCAAAAAAGAGAAACTAGTACAATAGCAAAAATAAGAAGTAAATAAATATGTATTTACTAAAAACAAATCGTTTTACAAGTGAATATAGTTCTTTCCTTTCTCCCGTCATATCAGAAGTTTCAAAAGGCTTAAATAGTAGACTTTGTGAGCATGCGGCACCAGGCAACCCCATGCCAGTTTTTTTTAACACACACATATCCGCAGTCATTAAGTGACAAGACTTTTGTTTTCAATAATATACAATGCTTAAAAACTGGATAATATATATTTGTCTTTGGCTTGAAAGATCAGCAGGTAATTAAGTCATATTCGATACTTCCCCTTTAATTACATTTCTTTTAAAAGCAGAAAAGTAGGTTAAATAAGCAGGAGTAGAAGCAAAAAGGTTCAAGGAGGTAAGGTTCAGAAACTGGGCCCTCAGGCCTTTGCCGGAGGCTTCCTACGTGGGGGTGCGAGGGGTTGCGGGGTGTTCCGGGGAGGTGCGGGGGGTGCTAATGTACGTACCATTTTTCGGCAAACTCTGGATCACCTTCACCGCCGCCTCAAACCTGGTTTCATGCACAGATCTCGTGTCCGCCATCTCCAGCCGCCAGCGCCGGTCCCCGTCCCAAGGTCTGTCGGCTGGGATCAGACAGCAGCAGCACCAGCTTTCCCAAGAGCCTGCATGAAACTAGAACATGGAGCGCAGCCGCGGATCAACATGCCCAAAGGGAGGAGGCCCAAGAGAGCAGCTGGTCGATTCCCCTGCCCTATCCAAGCCAAACAAACCGCGGTGGCCTGGCTCCTTCCTCCTCCCCGGGGCGTGACTAAGGTCGAGAAGCCGGCACGCGAAGACAGAACTCACCGAAAGGAAAAGCATGTCTAGCATAGGGCGGAAAGGCTCCGGCCCCTGGTGGTCGCGGAGCCGCTCTCCCACCCGCAGGACCCCAGCGGAGCAGCCACACCCCCCATCCCGGCGGGGTCGCTCTGTCAGTCCGCGCCCTCCTCACAGCCCCGCCCCACAACCGCCAGATGACCCGCTCGCCGCCGCCGCCGCCGCGCAGCAAACTCCACCCACTCTCCCCGAGGCAGCCGCGCTGATGCGCGCCGGCGGTCCGTTCCTTGAGACAAGGGCCCGAGGAGAGAGAAAGGAAGAGAAATGGGGTGGGTCGGCGGGAGACCTGGTGCTCCCCTTTGGAACAGGCCGGATCCGCGGGTCAGCGCTAGCGCATCGCGACAGGCAGAACGCGAACGGGCGCGGGGTTTGCAAGCTGTGCCAAAGCAGCGCGTTGGTACCGCTGGACAAAAACATGACTGGTCATCAGCGCCTGCCGTCTCTGTTAGGTTCTTAGAGAAAGGTAATGGTCACACGCAGAAGGCTTTAGGTCGAGAGAGGCTTGGTGCGAACCTTAAATTCTGCCATTGAAGTTCTGTGACCTAGGGCAAGTTAACTGAGCCTCTCCGGTAGCAATCTTTACACAACCCTCAAGGGTAGATGAAAGGATAGGGATGCTGGCTGGAGGTGCTTAGTAGTGTTTGGCTCTCACGGCTTCGACAGCTTTAGCCTCTAGACAAGGACGTGCGAGCAACAACCAAAAGAAGGAGAAAGAAAGTTGCCGCTACTACACTGGGCCGGGGGAGGGAGAGCACCTTCCCCTGCACCAACCACCTCTAACAACGAGCCCCAGGGAGCCTGGCACAGCTCCAGTACGATATAATAAGCGACAGGGCGTTGGGGAGGGGCGAACGAGGAGCTAGTACGGATCGCCAACCTCAGAAAGGGGTACTCTGGGCCTTCACCTTTCTCGCACAGCACCCCGCGTCCTCGGGCATCTAGGAAGCGCCCCTAGGCCCAACGTGGGGGTACTGATATGGGTAGTGGCGGTGGAGGGAGTCCTCCGACCAAAGTCACCGGGTCGTTTTATGTAGGTTCGAGGGTAAGTTAGGAGGGTTACTAGCACAGGTCTAGGCGCAGACTGTAAGTTACTCTTCCCTCGGAGCCGCAGTGCCGGCATTTACCTTGGTATTGCCGGGCAAGGCCTGTCCAGTATGTCCCCGACGCCCAACCTTCGCCCTGCCCCCGCGGGCTTGTGGGAAATGTAGTCCCCCCAAAGAAGCGCTTCCGGACCCCTCCTCTGGGCGCTGGGCGTTCCTCCCACCTGTTCCGGTTCAGTTTCTTGGTCTCGCAGGCGCTTGAGCCGTTGAGGCGGAAATCCCTCCTTCCTAAGTGGTCGCACTTTGTACAAATTCAGAATTCTACATCCGCTTCCAGCAAAAGGGACGCTTTGGTATCTTTCAGAGATATCCTGGTGTGACTGGACTTGAACCAGAGAATTGGAGTCTAATTTCTTGCTCCTGATGCTTACTAATTTTGAGATTAGGTATAAGAAAACAAAGAGTACCGTTCAGGTAATAAAGACTGCGGTTTATTGAGTACCAGGTATTTGCCAGAAGTGTAAGACATATTCCAAAAACGCCCTGGGGTGTTCACGAATGAGGAAAGTTGCCCTACGTTCCACAGCTTAATAAGTAACAGAGCCATGAGTCAGTTAAAAAAACTTTTGCTTTAAATCTTGTTCTTTTAACAGGATACTAAACTGTAAGAGATTAACAATTTTTCTAATATACTCAAACTAGAAACATTTTGTGTTTAATATCTAGTACTTGCTCCACTCCTTTCTTGCTCTTTTATTATACATTCTTTCCAGTTCCAATCTCAGTCATACGTACATATGAAAAGGCTTGAGTGTTTATTTCTAATCTAGGACTTCATATTGACACCTGTCCATTAAACTTATGTAATAAGCTGATTAACCGTGTGATTTACAGTCTGTAGATAATGATGGGTAAGAATTTTCTGCCAATGATTTCTGTTGAATTTCCTTTTGCTCGTAGTGTGTATTTCCAGTCAAGGAGAATAACATAGAAAGAAAATTGAGGTTATTTAGGTAAAGGTGTTTAAAAAGTAACTTTCATGTAGCTGTGCTGCTTTAGATGTGGTAACTCCTGAAATGTGATGACGAATATGATAGATCGAATCAGTTTCCAAGGTGCTTTCCAATTATGTGAACCTGTACTTCTACCTAAAATATATGGAATACCAATTTCTTTCAATACTTTCAGTACAGTGCCTAATATGAAGTATTTTTATTGAGATATTGACATATAACATTAGTTTCAGTTGTACAACATGATTCAATATATAGATATTACAGAATGATCACCACAATGAGTAAAGCATTTTTTTTTTTTTAGTAAAGCATTATTAATCAGGTGTTTCTAGAGATGTTTTAATTATCATAACCAATCGGTTGCAATTGTTTACCATTGTATTGGCTGTGACAGTAATAACAGTTGGAGCAGGTAAAAGGCTGAACCAAAACTTAAAAGGAAAATCTGGGAAATGAGATGTCTATAGAGGGTTTGAAAAGCAGCAACATAGTATGGAAATCTACAGGCCCCACATATATGCAGGGTTATGCACATGCCCAGGAGACACTGAGAAGGCCTTAATGTCTTACCTCTGGCTGAACTCGAGGCTTTAGAGAACCAGGATGTGAAGGCTAAGGCAGAATTGTAAACCACCTGCCAGAGAATTGAAGGCATGCCCTAGCACAGGAGTCCCCAGCCTTTTTGGCACCAGGGACTGGAGCTCCTATGAGAATCTAATGCCTGATGATCTGAGGTGGAGCTGAAGCAGTGATGCTAGTGCTGGGGAGTGGCTGCAAATATAGATGAAGCTCTACTCGCATGCTTGCTGCTCACCTCTTGCTGTGCAGCCCGGTTCCTAACAGGCCACAAACCAGTACTGGTCCATGGCCCAGGGTTGGGGATCCCTACCCTAGCATGCATGCGCGCGCGCGCACGCACACAGCTATTCAGCAAAGGCTGGGTCCCTTCTTGGTTCAAGGAATTAAAGAAAATCCCTGTCCAATTATTTGCTGACCATTAAAGTTACTGGGTAGATACTTTAGTGGCCACACATGACAAAAAATATAGCTATTGTGGAAATAGCACAGAAAAGCTATTAAACAAATGACATACAGCAACAGGAGCAAATCCTGGGGAGGATGGGGGAAAATCTGATTTCGAGAGTTGCCACTTATATTAATTAAAATGTCCAGTTTTCATCAACGACAACAAAAAATCAGGCATGCGAAAAAAGAGGAAGGATCATGTAAAGAAAAAGAGCAATTAATAGAAATTGTCCCTGAGGAAGTCCAGACACTGGACTTACGGAATTTTATCCCCTATTTAACCCTTGGTCAGATGCCATTGTGTGTGTGTAACCTGCACAATTATACATGGAAATCCTGGATAGCACCCAGGCCACGTGTGTATGTATTGTAAAATTTTTCCCAGCTGTAATGGACACCTGACACTATTGTTTGCTTTGCTTCTCTCCTCTCTGGAAACTCCCCAGGCCAGTCTCATTGTGGTTCAAATAGCAGTTCTGGGTTTTGATCATATCTCCATTGCCAAAGCCGATGATTGGGAAGATGAGCCAATTCAGGTTGGACTCATCAGATTTTCTTTTTGAGAAATCTGGGTTTAGAATCGAGAGATTTCACACTCAAGATGGGCTTCTTGAGTGGTAGAGATGAAAAACTTGGGAGTCAATTTTGCTGTGTTCTCCACCATTTAGAAAGGGTGAGGAAAACAAAACAAACAAAAAACTTTTTGGCAAAGAAATAAGACACTAAATTAGCATACAGCTTGGGTTCCCACTGGCCTTGTAAATAATTTGTACCAGTACTTTCTTAGTTTTTGGATTCTACGAGTAAACCTGAATTTTCATAATAAAATCCTTTTTTTCTTTTTCTCATTTTTCCTTATGCTATCTTGACTCGTTTTCTATAACTTTGAACTAAAGAAATACTTTATATAGATTGCCGTTTGTCTTTAAAACTTTTAAATATTATTTTGTTCACTTGTATTAGTCAGAAAAAGAAATTAGTAGATATTTCCAACAGAAAGGGATTTATAAACCCATTGGAAGGATTGAAAGTTCAGTAAAGGGCCATCTCTAGCTCCTGGTTCACCACTAGGTTAAAAGAATGAGATACTTGTTATTGCTGGCAAGGTCAGCTGTACCAGAACCCACTCTGATTGTCACAGACACTTGCAGCATCTTACTGAAGTTGAGAAAGGAAGTGGGGGAGGATGTGTTGATTGAGCAGCTTCCCAAATTAACAAGTGATTAATTCATTCAAACTGTACTGAAAATATTGCGGCTTCTGGAAAAGAAGAGAAACACAACATGAGATTTCACTTAACGGCTACATTTTTCCCCCCAGGACTCTAGGCACCTTGCATTTTTTAGCCATTGCTAATTTTTATTTATTTCATGATAACAGCTTGCTCCACACTAAAATAACAATGGTATTCTGCATTGGCTTGCCTTAATGTGCCTAAGAAAGATCTCCCCCACTGTGGTAAATGAATACTAATCAAACCTGCCTGAAAACTGGCCCGTGGATTAAGCCTGCTATACAAATATCATGACTGCATAAAAGGACTTGCACCATTAATTATTATAAAATTTGAAGGAGGACTCACAATTCATTCTACCCCCTGAAATCGTCTTGTTTTGTGTGGGCCTTGCCAAACTATCAGAGTGTTCTACTAACTTTCTTTTTTTCTGGGGATTCCTGGATCGTATTGTTAATTCAAAAAGAAGCAAGGAGAGGTAATAGTTGAGGGTTGTAGAATCCTAGAGTGTGAATTCACTCCATGTAATGGCCAGAGTTGTGCCCCCACTCCCCAAAAATTCATATGTTGAAATCCTAACCTTATGCACCTTAGAAAATGCATGTATTTGGATATAAGGCCTTGAAAGAGGTTAATTAAAGTTAAATGAGGTCATAGGCTATGTCATTAATCCAATATGACTAGTGTCTTTAGCCAGAGAGAGATTAGGACCCATAGACAACATAGAAAAGTCCATGTGAGGACACAATGAGAAGATGGCCAACTGTGAACCAAGGAGAAAAGGCCTCAGGAGAAAAACAAACCTGCTGACACCTTGATCTTGGTTTCCCAGCCTCCAGAACTGTGAGAAAAAAAATTTCTGTTGTTTAGGCCCGTGTTTGCGGTATTTTGTTATGGCAGCTTGAGCAGAGTAGTACACTTCCCTTCCCCCTACCTCTTTTTTTTTTTTTTTGTAAAGGATATGAGCATCTCATGGTTGTAGTGAATGGGAACAGCAGGGGTTGGGGGAGAATTCTGGTTGCCTGACTCCTAGTTTCTTTCCACTATACTACATTAGTACTCTTCATTCTGGTTCGTTGATCACCTACTTCAGGTTTAGTATCCTGGAATCCAGTATGTGAATTAACTTTGCAGAAGTTGGAGGTTCACTAACTATGCAATATAGCTCTTTGTGTGCCAAATAACAAAATAAACAATTTATGTACCAAGATAGCCCAAATTGTTATTTCTCTAGGCACATTCCTTAATCTCCCGGAAATAAGGTATTTATGGTTGTCAAGCCATCTGCTATTTCAAAGTGGAACACATGAAATTTCAATTTCTTTCTGTGCACATGTGCAGTTTGCAGTTACAAATTGTTTTTCATGACCAGATTGATTAGCTCGACTAGACATCCATGAAATGAAATCTATGAGATCTGATTTTCAGCTGAGCCTAAGGAATAGATAGTTAAGTTTAATACAAACACTTATTCTTTATTGTGTTGGGATTTATTTGAAAGGCATCTCATTATAATTTATTTCCACAAAACCAACAGAAAAATACTAATTGAATAAATAGTATAAAAGTTCACATTATGGGAGAGAAGTTGGATTCTGAAAAGTTAGCATGATGCTTATAATTTACCATCACAACGTCTACCTGCAATTTTTTTTTTTTTTTTTTTTTAGGCAAGGCAACCCTTGGTTGACCTCACAGATTGCAAGGACCTTGTCAGTTTACAATCCCTTATTTTTTTATTTTTTGTACCTACAGCACCTGATCTTCCTAGATGGTCTCGCATCCAAGTACTAACCAGGCCTGACCCTGTTTAGCTTCGGAGATCTTGACCGTTTTTAGTCACCTTTATTATTTGGGAAAGCAAGTTATCTCCTGTTTTTGGATTGTATGATTTTTCATCGTATGTCAAAGGCAACAAAAATACATGATTTTTCCCTGTTTTTTAACATTTGAAGCAAAGGCATTTTCTTCAGCCTGTACTTTTTTTGGGGGGGGTACTTTTTTTGGATCAGCTTCAGTTAGCTATAATTTAATTACAATATAACACAATTTTTTTAATTTTTAAAAATTATCTAATTAATTTATTTTTTATGATGACATTGGTTAACGAAATCCAATAAGTTTCAGCTGTATATTTTAACTGCAAGGCATATATATATTTACACTGCGTGTTCACCTCCCGTAGTTAGATTTCTTTCTGTTACCACATATTTGACCCCTTTTACTCTGTCTACCTCCCCTCTCCTCCCTACTCTTTGGTAACTACAATAGACTTATTGTCCATATCCATGAGTCTCTGTTTGTCCTGTTCATGTGTTGTTTTTAGGTTTATATCTCACATATAAGTGATATCATGTGATTTTCATCTTTTTCTGTCTGGCTTATTTCGCTTAGCATGATTATCTCGAGTTCTATCCATGTTGTCGCAAATGGCAGTACTTCATCTCTTCTTATGGCTGAGTAATTGTATATATGTACCACGGCTTCTTTAGCCAATCATCGATCATAGGACACTTCGGTTGCTTCCATGTCCTGGCCACTGTAAATAATGCTGCTATGGACATTGGTGTGCAAATATCTTTTCGGATGTGGGTTTTCAAGTCTTTGGGGTAAATACCCAGTAGAGGGATTGCTGGATCGCATGGTAGATCAATTCTGTTTTTAAAGGAACCTCCATACTGTTTTCCATAGTGGCTGTACCAATTTGCAATCCCACCAGCAGTGTATGAGGGTTCCTATTTCTCCACATCCTCTCCAATATTAGTTACTACTTGTCCTGTTGCTTATAGCTATTCTAACAGGTTTGAGATGATATCTCATTGTGGTTTTGATTTGCATTTCCCTAATAGCTAAAGATGTTGAGCATCTTTTCATATATTTGTTGGCCATTTGTATGTCTTCTTGGGAGAAGTGTCTGTTCAGGCCCTCTACCTATTTTTGGATTAGATCGTTTGTATAACTCACAAATTTTAAGTGTGCAATTCAATAAGCTTTGACAAATGGATATAGTCAGGTAACCCCCACTACAATCATGATTTAGAACACTTCAATTACCTCTAAAAGTTTACTGTGTCTCTTTACAGTCACTCCTTCTTCACCCTTGTGGCCTTTGGAAAAGTCTGACCTGATTTCTATCACTATAGTTTTGCCTTTTCTAAAATTTCATATAAATGGAATCATACAGCATGTAGTCTTTTGTGTGTGTCTTCTTTCATTACTCACAATGCTTTGGAGATTTATTCATGTTGTTATATACATCAAATTGTTCCATTTTCGTGCTCAGTAATATTTGGTTATAGAGATATATTATAATTAGTTTATCCACAGGGACATATGGTTCTTTTTTTATTTCATATTTCATGTTTTAATGTACTTTTTAATTTTTGCTAACTCAAGTGCACTAAGATTTTCTCTTAAGTTTTATTATAGAAATTTTATAGTTCTATGTCTTTCATTTAGGTCTATGATACATTTCAATTAGGCAGGGGATTTTGAATATCGAATTCAAATATATTCTAGAAAATGTTTTGAAACCCACATCACTGAACACAAAATAAAGAACGTTAACTGGTTCACAAAATTTGTCTCTACCCTTTTTCTCCCAACCAGTTAAACTGAAGGAAATATAGATAGAATTGATATTTATTATTCAACCTTGTCATGCTAAAAATTGCTAAAAATTGCTAATTTGTTAAGTCCTTGTTTGTATTTCTAACATTGGTCATTTGTGCTTTTGTTATTTTATTGTTCAAATATTTTATATCGACATTTTGCTTGCTTCTTTGGTCTCTGGTGGGGATATGTTAAAATCTTCTATTTATAAAAAAAATAAAAGGAGAAAAGAAAAAGAAAACTTGTCGATATGTCAATTTTTCTTTGTAAAGGTTTTGCTTTGTGTATTGATAGGCTATGATGTTGGCCGCTAAGAAGTTATGATTACATCCTCCTGATGAGATGCTCCTTTTATTATCCGCAGTGCTCTTTATCTTTTGTAATGCTTTTTGGCCTTGATATAATTATTTGACATTATTTTTTTATTATCATTATTTTTTAACACCTACAGCACCTGGTCTTCCTAGGTGGTCTCTCATCCAAGTACTAACCAGGCTCGACTCTGCTTATCTTCCGAGATCAGATGAGATCGAGCACGTTCAGGGTGGCCTGGCCATAGCACTTTGACGTTATTATTATTGTTGTTGTTGTTGTTGTTGTTATTTTATTATTATTGCTATATTATTATTTTATTATTATTATTGCTATAACAGTGTTTACTGTAAACAAATAGCCAAATATTTCTCCAGCAAAATGAGTTTATTTGGGAACAGTAAAGAATTGCAATTTGGGACATGTGGTCTAATGGTGAACCATGTGCAAGTCCGGAGAAACAAAGGAGAGAAAACTCTTTTACAGAAAAGAGGAAGTTGGGAGAGCTATTAGAAACAGATTTCTTCCTGTTCTGCCCCAAAATTTACTTAGGGTGGGAGAGCTCCCCCTACTGGCCGCTGTACTTCATTTTAAATGAGGTTTCTGTTTATTGATTTTTACAGCAGTTTTCTTTAGGTTAATATTTGCCTGGTAAATACTTCTCCATCTCTTTATTTTGATATGACTTTGTTTTATAGGTGTCTCTTGTAAGCAATATATAACTGGATCTTTTTCTTTTAAAATAATATGTGAAATATCTCAGATGTTTAATTTTTTTTTTACTAGAAAAAAGTTATTCTGTTAAGCCATAGGTAAATGAATTCACCAATGCATTTCATTTTCATTGTTTCTTTTATTCCACACTTTCCCTCTGCTTTTTTTTTTTCATCGAAGGTTTCTGAGTGGTAAACTCTCCTCTGTGTCTGAACTATATCATCCTTGGAATGACATTTGGCTGGGTTTGCTACCGGGTTGAGAGTTATTTTCCTTCATTGGTCTCGGGATATAACTTCCTTGCATTTTGTATTTATTTTGTTGATAAGAGTTCTACTATTATCATTCTTTTGTAGAAAAATCTGTTCTCTCTGGTAGTTTTTAAGATTTTTTTGTTTTATTCTTGATATTCTAATAACCAGTTATTTTATTAATTCAATTCAGATTTACTTTGATGATGGTTAATTATACTTAACTTTGCATTTAGATGTTTTCATCTTTTACACTAGATGAAGTCTCACTGAGTCACATTAATTTCATTTGAGGATTTCGTAGACTTTGTTCCACTGTTTTTTTTGACATCTATTGTAAAGGAAAAGGTCGCCTGGGTATTTTTTCTGTTGAAGATATCTTGTTTTTTTTTTTTTTCTATAGAAGAGTCCTTTATTTTTTATCTTTAAAGTTCAATAAATTTGCCAAGGTGTATAAATTTTGTTCTTCATTTTTGTCTGTTTTTTCCTTTTTATAGGTAAGATTTTTTAAAAAATATATTATTTTTTCTCTATTTTTATACTGAGGTATAATACACATACAGTAAATTATATAAAAGCACATAATAAGAGACTTTTAAGTGTACAGTTTGATGATTTTTTTATTTACACATGCACCCCTATAATCACCAGCCAGACAAAGATATGGACTACTCCTACTGCCACAGTTGCTTCCCGATTTATCCTTTGTAACAGCTGACTACTGTTCTAAATTTTTGTCATCATTGATTATGTTAACCTTTTTTTGAACTTCATAGAAATAGAATCATATGGTATGTACTCTTTTTATGTCTGCCTAATTTCACTTAATAAAACATTTTTCATCCAAGTGCATCTACCAGTGGATTCATCCCTGTCGTTGCATTATCAGCAGTTTATTTCTTTTACTGCTATGTAGTATTCCATGATATGAATATACCACCACTTATTTATTCTTTCTTTTGTTGATAGGCTTTTGAGTTGTTTCCATTTTTTGGCTACTATGAATAAAGATGCTGCTATAAGCATTCTTGTACATATCTTTTTGTGGACATTTTACTTATTTTTCTTGAATAAATACAAAGAAGTGAATTGTTGGGCCTTATGGAGGTGTTTATTTGCTTTAATAGGTACTGCCACATCAAATAGGTCCTTCCAGAGTGAGTGTGCCCTTTTATACTGTATACTTCCGTGTACCTCTGAGTGTGTGTATGTGTGTGTGTGTGTAAGTGCTAGATGAAATACATTCTTGCCAACACTTTGAGGAATGGGGAAGGATGCTGGCTTCTTTCACTTAGCAAACTGCATTTGAGATTCGTCCATGACTTTGTGTATATATATATATAATTCAGTACTTTTTATTGCTGAATAGTACTCTGTTGTTTGGATGTACCAGTTTATCCAGTAACTGGTTGAAGGACATTTGAGTTACTATAAACAATCACATAGTGGTTTTTGTATGAACATAAGTTTTCATTTCTCTTGGATAATATCTAAGAGTGGGAGTGCTAGGTCATGTATTTAGTATATGCTTGGATTTATGCGAAATTCCTACACTGTTTTTCAGAGTGGCTATGGCAGTTTGTAGCCAGTAATGTTCGTAGCTAGTCCAGTTACTCTACATTTCACTAGGCACTTGCTATTGCTGGGATTTTTAAATTTTGGCCATTCTAGTGGGTGTACTGCTTGGTAAAATGTAGCAATTATGGTTTTAATTTGCATTCCTTCATGACTAATGAGTTGAGTGCCTTTTCATATATTTATTGGCTTTTTGCGCAGTGTAGTTGTCTTTTTTGGGTCCATTTTTTATTGGGTTGTCTGACTTTTTATTGACCTGGAGTTTTTTTTTATATTCTGGATATGAGTTATTTGTCAAATGTATGTGTCATAGCTTTCTTCGCTCCCCCTCCCCTTTTAATAGTGTTTTTTTCATGAGCAGAGTATTTTAATGATGGTAGACTGGTAATGCCCTCCCCCTCCCACGTCCACATCATAATCCCCAGAAACTGTGAGTATATATTTCCTTACATGGCAAAAGAGACTTTGCAGATGTAATCAAGTTAAGGATCTTGAGATGGGGAGATTATCCTGCATTATCCCTGTGAAATCTAAGTAGATACAGAGTCCTCATGGTGAGGGGTGCTTGGTCAGAGTCATAGAGGAGATGTGAGGACAGCAGCATAGTCAGAGATTTGAATGTGCTCTGAGGCTGTCTTAAAGATAGAAGGGGCTATAAACCAAGGATTGCATGTGGTCTCCAGAAGCTGAAAAAGGCAAGGAAACGATGCTCTAATCTCCGGAAGGAACAAAGCCCTATTGACAACTTTAATTTTAGCCAACTGAGACTTCTGATCTTTAAATATGTAAGATAATAAATTAGTTTTATCTTGTCACTAAATTTGTAACAGCAGCTATAAGAAACATGTTTTTTTTTTCATTTTACTAAAAAGCAATTTTCAATTTTTTTGTTAGAACTTACTAAGAATTTTTTGCCTACCCCAAGCTTGTGAAATTACTGTTTTCTTGCAGAAACTTTATTGCTTTACCTTTTTTATTTGAACCTATGATATACCCTAAGTAAATTTTGGAGTACGGTGTGAGATAAGTTCAAAGTTCTGCCAAGTTTCACACGGTTTTATTCTCGGGAATTCGCCATCTCCCAGAGACATTAGAAAACTCCGGACTTAAACCACCACCGAAGGTCGACTTTCCTTAATTACGCTCCTCCCGCCCCCGCCCTGGACGTATGAGCTTTCAATGGAAAGCCCGGCCTGTGAGAAACTACAATTTCCAGAAGACCATGCGGGGGGCGGGGAAAGCCCGTGGTGGGGGATGGGAAGGGAAAGGCGTGAAGACTCGCGAGAGAACGAGGTAGAGGCGGCTGCGCGAAGTAGGTGGAAGCGGGCGGAGACAGCGAGGAGGAAGAAGGGGCGGTGCCGTCCCACAATACCAGGCGGGAGGGCGGGTAGGCGGTTTGTATCCGGGCTGTGAGGTGCTCGGAACCTCCGCGGACCCCTCTGCCTCTGTCTCTTTAACGCGAGAGGAAGCGATGCGGAGGGGTGGAAAATGGCAGAGCTGCAAATGTTACTAGAGGAGGAGATCCCGTCTGGCAAGAGGGCGCTGATAGAGAGTTACCAGAACCTGACGCGGGTGGCGGACTACTGTGAAAACAACTACATACAGGTGAGGAGCGCGGGCGGGCGCTGGCTGGCCGGGCCGACGACCCGCCGCCGGCCGCCGGAGTGACCAGCCTCCTGGGCGGGGTGAGGAACAGCCCCAGCCTCAGCGCCGGTTCAGCCCCAACCCCAAGCCTCAGAGGGGGACAGAGCAAGTGGCTGGGCTCAGAGAGTCGGGCTGCGGTACAGGAAGTGGCCGTGGTGGTTGAAACCCATAGAAGGAGAGAGAGAAAATGGGCGAGGGAGCTGGGAACCCGCCGCGGCCCGGCGCCCCGCTGCCATCCGCCTCCCTGCGGGCTCGGTCCCCCGAGTCGCGCTGCCCCCCGCAGCCTGCCGTACGCCGGGCTTCCGTCCGGGGACCCAGCTGCCGCACCGCTGCGTCCCGGCTCGGAGAGGGGTCTAGGACGTAGAGAGAGGGGAGAGGAAAGGGCAGGGACGAGGCGCAGGGAGGAGCAGCAGAAGGCAGAGGAAAAGCGGGGTGTGTGTGTCGGGGGAGGGTGGGGTGGGGGCGATTATGTCAGTTCCAACCCGGAGGGTGTGTCTTTTATTTATTTATTTTAAAAAAATTTGTCATGAGTCACATTACACAGACCTCCCGGAGGAGAGAAGGAAGCGGGTGGGGGAGTGAGGGAGGGCGTCTAAGAGAAGTTAATCTCAAAATTCTTTAATTGAAGGTTTGTAAATCTGCCTGCCTGTCCGTTTTCAAGTCGGGTTTTTTCCCTCTCATCATTTTCACTTCCGCCCCACCATAGTGTATGTCTAGAGGTTGTTAGGGGTGTCGTTATTATAAAACACAAATTATTCTTAACTACTTGGAAAAAATGTCTTAAATACTCTCTTCCCCCAAAGTTCTTGAACTGTTGGCTTCATGAGTAACTTAAAATGGAACGGTGTAATCGCCCGTTGCTTATTTTCCGAAGGTTTCTCCCTTTCCAACCTGAGTAAATGTATAGACTAAATCCAAATCGATTACCGAACATGTTTATATTAAGTCTTAGAACCAAAACGTAAAATACGTTATTGTAAATGTATTAGCAAATTCTTGGGGCCTTAGCTGTGACAGATGTTTGTTTGTTTGTTTTTAATGATTGAAAGTGAATTATAGTGTGATAATTTGGTTTGTAGATCTTTAACTGCATAAACCAGCATTTTGCATTAGAAGCAAATAAAGTAGCAATCTTTTGTGTCAATACAATGGCACCAAAAATTCTCTTGTTATTGGTAAGGCGCGACCAAAACATGCTTTGAAAGGTTAGGGTTATTGCAATTCAGAGCTAAAGTATTTATAGAAATGCCTCCCATGTGATTATCATTTTCTTAAGAACCAATAGTGTCTGTGTTGGCCAGTGCTTTTCCTCCTTATTTTTAGAAGGAGATACTGTTTTCTGAATATTTTGAATATTTCTCAATTTCCATATTAGTAACATTGTATCTTCGGTAGCACTAGTAGGAGTTTATCTCATAAATTTTTTTCAAGCTTTTACTTTAGGAATTCTTCTGATAAACTTGTTGAATGCCTGCCACATCTACTGTATTTCTTGTTTTTGCAAACTTTATATTTAGCTTTTAAAAAAATATCCTAAGACCCAGTAGAAATGTGGCTATAGTTTTCAAATAGAAAAGTGACCTTATAGTTTATTGATACTAATATGTACAACTTTTATTCAACTTAACATGAAAAGTCTTAAAATTGAGCTGACTCTCCATTTGCTGAAGGTTTTAAGGATTTTGAAAGTCAAAGGGAGAGCACAGGAAGTTAAATTGCCCCCATTCCAGAAGTCATGTCTTTGTAGAAGTCAGCAGATAAGTACTTAACAAAGGGTGGCTTCTTTCTGTTTTTCATGTTGGGAAACCTGACAAATATATGGTGTAGTAACTGCTAAGTGTTGGCAAATGCAAACATGTTTTAACCTGTCTGGTGACTATTTCTTGATTTCAAGTAGTCGTCTGAGGTAAGGCATTTTTTTTTTTCCTCTCTGACCCCTTTCCTTTTCCCCTCCTGCCAGGATCATGTAACTTTAAAGCACTTTTAAACTTATCGGTAATATCTCTAGTTAAGATAAGTCATGCCATTTCTCAGGTAGTCTCTTTTAAACATGTTACTACCGTCGTGCCAAGAGCCACTGTCAGTGGCCCAAAGTTGTTTTTTTTGGTGGTCCTAAACTTGACGCCAGTGAGGTATTCTGATCTTACTGGGGAATAAAAGATGTTTATTTTAGCAGCCTTTAAACTTTGGGCTACATGATGCAGGCCACAGGGTCAGGCTCAGACAGGTTTAGAAGATGATAAAGATTTTGTGGAAGTTGATGTGGTAGCTTACTTTGTGATATGTTGTGCTGCTAACTTTGGTACTGTAATTAGGGAACAAATAGTACTAGAAATACCCATATGGAGTTCTTTTGAGATCTTTCTGTACCCCTTCCACAAACCTGATTGGGTTATAATCAACACCCTACATAAATGTACCTCTTGTCAGGGAAAGTATGTGGTTACTTGTGTTTTGAGAATTTTTTTATACCCAATGTGAGTTAAGTTACTGCTCAAGTGATTTTCATTTCTTGTTTTCTTACAGTTTGAAAGTACAGTCCAGTTAGACTGTGTTTAGTTGACAAGTCCTTTTGGCTCTAGTTCAGTCTAGTCCTCAAGTACTTTTCATTAGCTTTTTGGGTCCCATTGACTTTAATTATTAAATGTATTGTTAATAACAAAACTTCTCTAAAGAGTAAAAAAGGACAGGGTTTTCGAAATTGTTATGGGGAGATAATATTCAAAGTAGAAAGTGTTTTTTATGTAGACATGTATACAGACATAGAGAAAAGTCTTTGCCATTTTCCATCTTTTGGTTCATATGACCAGTTTGAATTTTTCTGGTAGATTATGTCAAGGACAGTCACTCAACTCGAGCACACTTATTCACCTGGCCACTTCTCTTTGCTCTATTTTAGGGTCCAAACTGCCTTTATCATGAGAATTTGGGGAATAGGAAATGAGCTAAGTTAAAAGGAATAGAAACTGCTTAAGAAAGGTATGAAAATTCCTAGGTTGGGTAAGGACAGAAAAGTCTTCCATACAGCTAAACTTTTTAATTTAATTTTCTGCCTGGAATTCCCCCAGTAAGCTTCATTTGGGTTAACAAGTATATTCTAAAGTCTGGGACTATGAAGGGAATCTTATCAGTACTTAGGTTAGCTTGCTTTCTTCCTCCTGTGATGTTAGCTTATGCTCATTTGCTCATTATGCACATTTAATCTTGGAGGGCACAAAATTTTTGAGCAGGAGCACTTTGGAATGTGTAAAAGTTAACATTTCTAGTACTGTATAGTTTACGCCACTTTATAAACAGAGTCATTTAGTTATTGCAATACTTGCATGTTTTATTTTCTCCTTTTTGTTTTTAACAGATGAGCAATTTATAGTTCAGAGATATTAAATACCTAGCCTAAAGTTCCGTATCGTAGGAGATAGTTCCTGGAATCAAATTCATATTTTCTGATTCCATATTTTAAGTTCCTTTTAGTGAATACTAGGTAGGGCGCTTACTGCAGCCTAGGGGATTAAAAAAAGATGGTACAAAGGGTAATAGAGAAGGGAAGAGGGTAATGCACAGAATTGCTTCTGTTTTGAGTACCTACTCAGTCACAGTCTGCTGGTTGATTTGCATTATCTTTAATCCTTAGAAAAATTCTCCATAGGCAGTATTCCCTTACAGATGAGGAAGTTAGGACTCAGAAAAGTTAAATGAATTTTGTTTGATTGTATAGTTAGGAATTGGCAGTCAGGATTTCTGCTTAACTGACAGGTTCCACAGGCTATGCTCTTTCCATATCACACTGTCTCCAGACTTGAATGAGTCTAGAACTCAGACTAGTTCAGAAATGTCGTAAACTCTTGTTGAGCATGTCTGGGAACCTGACAGCTATTTTACTATGTTTCTTCTGAGTTTCAAGTTGCATATATAAGAAGAACAGGTATGTTTCTAATTTGGGGACCTCCTTGGCTCACTAAAGGATGGTAGTTTTGGCATTTGGAGTGTTGAATTATAGGAATCTTAGGCTAGTTTTTCACTAAGCTCAGTAGTTCTCTTTCCTTTTTATGACTTGTGTCCTGTTTTTCTACTCTGATTCATCTTTGCAATTATGATAAAATTTGTAAAAGAATGAGTAGAAGTTAACACAAAATGTTTTTGAAGTATTTTGATTTCCACACAAACTAGATGCAGATAAAGGTAGGCAGAATGATTGAGGAGATTAGGACAGATTGGAAATGGTAGACTTCTTACAGTTGCACTTTGAAGTTTGAGTAAAACAGTGGCTAGTAAAATTAGAGATACAGAAGAGAAATCTAAATGAATTAAACAGTAATGTTCCACATGGTGACTGTAGTTACTAATACTATATTGTATATTTGAAGATTGTTAAGAGAGTAGATATTAAAAGTTATCACCACAAGAAAAAAATTGTAATTATGTGTGAAGATGGATGATAACTAGACTTAATGTGATCATTTTGCAACATATACGAATATCAAATTATTACATTGTATATCTGAGACATAGCGTGCCAATTATATTTGAATAAAAAACAAAACAAAACAAGGTTTTAGATAATTTTATGGTAGATCCTCAGGTAGTTGTTAGATTGACCCATACCAGCCATATCACACATGCTTGTTAATGCTGCTTCAGGCAGGCAGATTCTGACATTGCATATTTAGTCTTATGAAAGTCCATAAGGATGGAATATTATATCAGTTCTTACTAATAATACTCTCAATAATACTGAATATTTTTAGAACTGTATGTCATTCGAATGTTTATATTAAAACTAGTATACTCCTTTTTTTTTTTACTTTAATATTAATAAGAGCTTTACATGTGGTAGGTACTTTGATTTAGTCCTGGTGTGCTTAGATCCTCAGTTTTAGATGTTTATGTCTTTTGGAGAGGGTTTTTAAAGAAAATTGTTGAAATAATCCCTTAGAATAATTTCTCCTATGTGCTTCTGTTTTCTACAGTTGATTCTGATAGCTGAAGAATGCTAATACTCCTTGTAGTGGAAAAGAAGTATTTGGGCAATCGGGGAAGCAACCTGTGGCTCTTTAGAATAACCTTATTTATCTTGGGTGAAATTATGTCATAGGAATTAGATATTTGCAGATTAACAGACAAGAATATATTAGCCAGAAAGGAGGAGTGCATGTATTGGGAGAAGAGGTTGAATCAAACATTAGGAGATTATTGTGATGTGATTCCATGAAAAGCGTTGGTATGAAAAGTAAGGTAAAAATAACAATTAAATGCTAATTTGGGGGCATTTAGAAAGTTGAATTAGAGGGGAGCTGTGTATTTTTCTTGTCTTTTTGTGTTGATTATAATTTTTATTGATGTTTGATTTCAAAAGAAATAATCAAAACCCAGATATACAAACTTTTTAGTCTTTAATATTTAATAAGACTGCAAAAATGTAAGGGATTTTTAAAAAGAAGTATAGCATTTGAGACATTTGGAAAATGGCAATTATTGGACTTTTGTTTTTAAAGGAAATAACCGACCTGATTATTTTATCAATAACATTAATTCCTTAGAAATGATACTTGAATTTTTTTAGTATTACCATTCTATGTCAACCCAAATAACTGCAATTAACCTTGAGTCTACTAAACTTTCTCCATTTACAAAATGAAATTTTCTCAAAAATAGTTGTTAGCGAACTAATGTTTGTAAAGAAAATCACAAAACATCCTAAGGAAGCTGAAGTGTATTTGTTATCAAGTAGATTGTAGTTTTGATATCCATCTGTGCTTAGCAAGTTCAGCAAATGTTTGTGGAATTGTGATTTATGTTAACTAAAGAATAACTGGTAGGACCATCTCAAGTGTAGCTTAAAGTATAAGGAAACTAATTTTAAGTCTTATTTTAGTAATTATTGGCATAGTAATTAAAAACTCATCATGGACAATTTCAAATATATTCAGAAATGGAAAGAATAGTGGAATGAACCCCTGTGAGTTCATCACTCAGCTTTAGCAGTTGTCACTCATGGCCTGTCCCCCTTCATCTGTATTACTGTCATATCTCCCTGCCATTATTGTAAGGCCTATCTTTGAAATATCATTTCATCCAGAAATATTTTAGTGTGTATCTCTAAAAGATGAAGGCTTATTAAATCCATTGCATAACTTCTGTATGTGGGGAAAAAGGTAATGAATCTTATTATTTATTTATGACAAAAAAGAGTATAGAGCTTTAAAATGGTTAATATATTTTTAATGTACAGCTAAAATTGTTAGTGATTCCAGCCACAGGTTGATTAGAATATAGCTATATTATTTGCTTCATAATGGGATTTTTTTTGAGTTATAATTCTTATAATATAAAACCACCGATTTCAGAGTTTATACTTCCATGGTAGTTAGTACATTCCCAGTGTTGAGTGACCACCGCCTTGATCTAATTCCAAAACATTTTTATCACTTCTCAAAGAAAACCCCGTACTCATTAAGCAGTCAGTTTGTTCTCATCCCTACCCAACCAGCACCAATTTGCTTTCCGCTTCTATGAATTTACCTATTCTGTATAATTCTTGTAAATGGAATAACACAATATGTGGCCTTCGTGTTTGGCTTTTTTTACTTCTATTAAGCACACTCGACTGTGTGCCACATTTTGTTGATCCATTCATCTACTGAAGGACATGTGGGTTGTTTCTATCTTTTTGGCTATTGTGAATAGTACTGCTGTGAACATTCATGTATGGTGTTCGAGTGCCTATTTTCACTTCTTTTGCACATATACACCTAAGAGTGGTTCATAGTGGTATTTTGTTGTGAAATATATAACTGCTTAAGTTTGTACTTAGATAATTTTGAATTTCTACCACTGTACTGCGGTGTATTGAGGGAATTCCAGACAAGGGCACAAACTCAATTTCAGTGTGACTTGGTAGAAATAAAGGCTTGGAGTTTATTTTTCACTTTATAGATAAGTTTAATTTTCCCCCTGATTACCAAAGTAATATTAAATATGGTAATTGCACAAATTTAAAACTTTTTAGAAATATATATGGCTTAGACAGTACAAGTTCCTTGTACTGTCACTCCTATGTATAGCCTTTAAAGAATTTATTTAAACTTTACACTGTGCAGTTGATAAACTCATATTGTTTTTAGTAAGGCAGAAAGTATTTCAGTCATCGTATATTTTAAAAACAAAAAAATTCTAACAGTTTTATGAGATTATCTAATTAAATCAAAAGTGAATTATGTTCAGAGCTTAAAGGAAGCATAGTATGCAAGATGTGTAGTTGAATATTGTCAGCTGCTTTTAACTGGAGCAAAATTTTATTATTTCTTTGAAACTTAAGGGGAATAAAAATACTATGTTAATGAAAAAGTTTGTTGAAAAACTTCAGTTTACCTTTAAATCACCATTTCTCGAATGCTTTATATTTAATTCCTGTTAGTAATTTCTACATGCTGTGATAAAATTGCATTTGGTAAATTTTATTTTTTCAAGGCAAGTGTGGTACTTCTTGAGAACCCTTTCTGTATGGGCCACGGGGAGTTAAAATACCCTCCACTTAAATACCAAAATGTATATAATGCATCCTATGGGAAAAGATACTTCTTATTCTTAGTTCAAATACTGGCAACCTAAGACTTATAATAACACAATCTTATTTTAAGAAGGCAGTGTAGTGGAAAGTGTTCATGAGTGCCATTTTAAAATCATGGTTACCACTTACACAGGGCCCTCACCATAGCCTAGCAATCCTACTATATTTTCCACATTAGTTTTATTCCGCTCACCATAAGCTGTTTTAAATTTTCTCTTTCCTTTAAAATCTCTTTCCTTTCTCATCTTTTATTTTATAGAGAAAATATACCTCATTATATAAGACATATAATTTCTTACCACTACATCTCCAAGCCTACTGGTGTCCTCGTTGACTTATTTACTTCCTTCTTGTTATAAAGGAGCATAGATGTTCTTCCTAGCTAAGGCCGGTACTTATCTTTGCTCTGGGTCCCATCTTCTCTTTTCTTTTTCAGAAACCTTACACTTCTTATATCTTTATTCCTTTTTTTACTGAATCTGTGCAGTCAGAATTATAAAATATCAGATTTCTCCCATATTACAAAATTCCCCTTTGACTTTATGGTAACTGACCTCTTTCTCCTGTATTGCTTAATTTTATTAAAACTATTGTCTACACTTTCCTCCATTCCTCACATTGCACTTGCTCTTTAACCCATTCTGTTTGTCATCTACAGTGCTCCACTGACATTTAATCTGTTTTATTTGTTCTCTCCAATGCTCCACTAACATTACTACGCTCAATAACCTGCAGGATTTACTGAATATTTAGTTCTCAACTTGCTTGTGTTAGCATCATTTCACACCATTCCTTGTTTTTGTTTTTGTTTTTCCCCTCGAAAAGCTAATCAGTCCTCTAGCTTGTGTCTCTTATTCTCCTTTACTTTTAAGTGTTAAAGTGGCTTTGTATAAGCTCCTTTCTATACATACCACCTCAGGCTGTTTTATTTATTCCTATCTGAATGGTCTTTCTTCCACTAATGTTTAGCTCTATATCTAATTGTCTACTTGATGGTTCAGCTTGTTTGAATCACAGGTACCTCAGACTTAGGATGCCAGAAAATGACCTCATAACCTTTCCCCAATCTCTTATACTGCTGTCCGCATACTCACTTAATAGAAACTTGGGCATCATTCTTGACTCCATTATTTCCCATCCTGCAACACCACTAATTCAGCTGTAACAGGTCCTGTTGATTCTTCTTAAATATCTCTTAAATTTGTCTGTTTCATCTCCACTGTACCACTCCAGTGTGAAGCTTAGAGAACTGCTATAGCTTCCTCATCCGTATCACCGCATATCCCCCTCTGATCACATCCCCATTATCCACATTGTGGCTCAAGTGGTCCTTCCAAAATAGAAATCTCATCTTGATACTTTCCTGTTTAAAAATCATTCAGTGAATTCCCATAAATATACAATCTCACAATGAGGTCTAAGAGGCCTTATATAGTAAGCTCTTGTCTTTCTTGTCTTGCTGTATTATGTAGAGCAGCATATCTTTTTGGCACCGGGGACTGGTGTTCCAATGAGATTCTAATGCCTGATGATCTGAGGTGGAACCGAGGCCTGATGCGGCTGCCAACACAGATGAAGCTTTGCTTGCTAGCCCACTGTTTACCTCCTGCTCTGCAACCCTGTTCCTAACAGGCCACGGTCCGGTGGTACCAGTCCACGGCTCAGGGATTGGGCCTTGTAGGCCTTGAAGGCCTTGAAAAAAGTTAGATTTTATTCTAAGTGTAATGTGGTTATCTTTAGAGTAACTTGATTTACTTTTTAAAAGAATCATTCACACTACTCAGTGGAAAACATACTGAAGGGAAGGCAAGAATAGAATTAACCAGCCAGGGACGGTATTGTTGTAGTCCAGGTAAAAAATGACAATTGCTTGTACGTTAGTGATGGGGTAAGGAATTGAGGGGAGAGGTTGGGTATTTTAAGGCAGAGCT
>NW_006431956.1:15618626-15627278 GCF_000325575.1 Pteropus alecto | reverse complement strand
GGGAAAGAGGAATCTAAGGATAACTACTGGTTTAAATTTTTCTCTTGAAGTATGTCAGTGGATAGTAGCACATGAATGGGAGGATATCAAAAGTACTGTTGTGTTATATCCAGTGATAATACTGTGTTTGAATCAAGATGTGTTGTAAGTAAAAACTAAACACTGAATTTCCAAGACTTGGTATGAAAAAGTATATAAAATATTTCATTTTATTTATTAATAAATAATTAGTATAATAATTATTTTATAGTAATCATATTTGAGATAATATTTGGATATACTAGGTTAAATAAAAATATTATTAAAGTTAAAAGAGTGCACTGTTGTGAACATGTTAAGTATGAGATACCGATTAGATAACCAAATAGATAGGCCAGCTGGTCATTCTGGAATTTACAGAAGAGTCAGAATTGGAGGTCAGAATTTAAGAATCATCACAATAGATTAATACTGTCTAATAGGTATATAATGTGAGCCACATATGTAATTTAAAATTTTTCTGATAGCCACATATAAAAAGATATGAAGACACAGGTTGTAAATTAATTATAATAGTATATTTTATTTAACCCAGTGCATCCTAAATATTATTTCAATAAGCTATCAGCAGAGTTTATTAATAAGATATATAACATTCTTTTTTTTGGTACTGTCTTTAGAATCTGATATGTATTTTGTACTACAACACATCTCAGTTGTGACTTGGATAGCGATAAACTGGGATGATTAATGGGTGGGAAGTCTTGTGATTGCAAAGGATAGTTGGAATTGAGGTACTAAAGTAAATTGCAGAAATAGAAGTTGGGTGTTTAGAATGTGGAATTTTTCAAATCTAGATTTTTGGAAATGGTATTATTAGTATACCATGGATATACGATGGAAAGTTTTTGACTCGTGAAGAAAAATGAAATAAAAACATGTTTTCGTTCTGAGGTCAGGTGACTGGGAGGCAAGGGTGAATTATCTGAGTGAATGTTTATATCACTAAGAATAATGATAGGAATAGTCAGTGAGCTAGATGTTAGAGAGCCTTAGTGCAGGAGGGCAATAATGAGGATGTTGGTTGATGACAGTAATAAGGAGATTACTTCCTTAGAGATCTCTTCTCTGTCCCATCAGGTTTATACACTGTTAAATGGTCCCATAAAATCCTATGTATTTCCTCTGTAGCACACTTATTACACCTGTTTGACACTTGATGCTGGTCCCCAAGAAAGCAAGACTAGATTTGTCTTTTTTATTCTTATATCTTTAGTGCCTGCCCAGGGCCTGGTACATAAGCTGCTCAGAAGGTTACATGAACTGTACAAGGAGTCTGGAATCTTGATTGTAGTCCTCATTCTATCATGAATTACTTGTATTTGAACCAGACTTTAACTCTCTTATTTTCTGTAACAGGACAAGTTTGAACTAGATTATGGTCAAAGTGACAATTTTGATGGTTCTTAGTAAAGTTTGTTTCTGGGACTCCCAGGCCCACAATTCTGATGTTTTTCATTAGTTTATTAGTAATTCTGTTTCCTCTAAAAAGTTTCTAATTTACTTATACTTATTTATTTTATTTAGTTGTTAGCAAACAACTAAATGTTTAAATGTTTATGTTTATGTTTAAATGTGTACTTTGTTATTAGACTCAGGATAAATATATAGATTGTTTGGGAAATGATTTAATTTAAATTGTTGTGAACTGTGATTCTTCCTAAACATTCTTAAAATCAATTTTTCTAAGTCTTACTGAAGAGAGAAAATACATGAGGGTGTGTTAAGTTAGAATATCTTTGTATTTTTTCCTTGAGTAGTTTTCTACAGTATAGATTAACAGTGCTGGAACTTAAGTCTCAGGACTCCTTTCTACTCTTAAAAAGTATGGAGGACCCCAGAGAACTTCTTTAGTTAGGTTATATCTATCAATATTAACTGTATATTAACTATATCAAAAATTGAAATCAGGAAGTGTAAAGCATTTATTAGTTCACTTAAAATAACATGTAATGAGTTTATTATTGTTAACATAGGTAATATAATTTTTGAAAAATAATTATAGTTTTCCAAACCAAAAAAAAGTTTAATGAGAAGAGTGACATTGTTTTACATTATTGCAAATTTCTTTATTGACTGGCTAATAGAAAACAGCTAAATTCTCATATCTCCTTCTGCATTTAACCTGTTGTGATAGTTTGTTTTGGTTGAAGTATATAAGAAAATCTGGCTTTATACAGTTATGTAATTGGAAAGGGAGGAGAGTTTTAATAGCTTGTAGATGTAATTGAGGATAATTTTCTTTGATACTACGTCAAAAGTAGGAAGAGAGTAGTTTCTTAAAGATTCGTGGCAATGTGGAGTCTGAAACCATATTCTTGAACATTTTATACTCCATTAAATTAAAATTTGCTTGGGTCATTTGGAAAATATTTGTTCACTGAGTGATGCAGGTCTGAATGTTGACACATTTCATTATGATAGGAAAAAAATTACGTTAATATCATCACAGATCTTATGAGATAAGTCTTTAAGTATTGAAAAACTTCCAATCTTATGTTGATGGATACAGGTTTTCCAGAATTCTAATTTTTGCTCGAAAGCTTAAATTTTACTCTTGGCAACAAGTCTGGCCAGTTATTTTCCTTGAAGTGATAGGCTCACTTTGTTCATTTTTAGGAAAATGTCTGCCAAATACCCAATATTAATAATCATAGTTTGTCATTTGTTTTTTGAAGTAACAATGAAGTCTTTTTTGAAGTTCTTTGGAAAAGTGGCTTATTTAGCCTGCAAATAAATTACACAAGTGCTTTTTTCCTAAAGCCAACCAGAATGCAGCAGAATTAAATTTATTTATACTTCTCATTTTGTCACAGGGAACATTAAAAGGCATCGTAAGGGTCAACTTTAATAAAATTAGTATTTTTCCCTACTTCATTAAGAACAGTTTTAAATGAAGCTGGCTTTTTTTTTCCCCCCTTTGTCCTGTGAGTGGTTGGTGATAAAGAACACTACTAACTAGTACAGATGGTGATTTATGCTAGGAGGCTAGTAGTTTAGTCATCTTTGATTTTGCACCATCAGTGCAAATGCCAACACAAAAAAAAAGGCAAATAACATTAGAATTATTATGAAAATAGTTTCGACCTTGTAAAGCCCCTGAAAAGGGCTTAGGGACCCTCAGCCTTTCCAAAGACCACACTTTGAGAAACTTTGATGTAGATGTTTGGTGTAGTAGACTTAATGTTTCCTTTTGTGGTAATAATGGAAGTCTGAATTTTAAATATTCTATAGCACAGTGTATATTGTGCATCTCTGGCTAAAGTACCTTCAGTAATACCTCATAAAAATTTAAAATTCCTTGTGTAGGTATTCTAGCAGAGCATATACCATGTTAATTATTGTGGGTAGTTTTTTTATATTTTGGGTCATCTTATTGCTCTGTATATTTTATCTTGATAATAGTAATTTTGAAATATATGTTTTCTCCAAAGTCCACACATGCCAAAAATTTAGTAATTTGTTCGAATAAATTTGCCCGATTAATAGGAAGTTGTCCAAATTATATGCTTTTTATGAAGCAGTATGAAATATTAATTTTAAAATGATATAGTTATTATTTCTAATTTGAATATGTTTCAAATTTGATTTGAAGAAGTCATATAGGATCCCAAGTTGGAACCAGAGTTTCAATAGAATTGCTCAGTAAAATGAAATATGTATAATTATATACATATGTAATGTACTTCACAGTATGACTGAATATATTAGTTTGTCACTTATTCAGTTATTCAGCAACCTTTTACTGCCTATTATGTGCCTGACTGCATTTTGTGACTCAGATATAATCTCTGCCCTTATGTAATCTCTGCCTCCCCCACTAATCAAATAAATCACATACTATAATAAATTTTATCTGGGAAAGTACATGTTGACATGAGAGTACATATCAGTGCCCTCACCTAGCCTAATGAGTCAAAGAAGTGATGGTGACCAAAGTTTTGACACCTCATAATACGAATTTTGGGATACTAATTTTAAATTGGTTATTAAGAAACCTGTTTTTTTTTTTTTTTTTTTCCTTTTTTCTGTGTGAGCATCACCTTAGCTAAGGGAGCGTCACCTTAGCATCGTAGTATAAACTAAATGTGGCAGACAGGGAGAAATCTAGCAAAGCCTGTTTCTTGAACTTCCCTCTGTGTCTCATTGTTTCTGAGTGGCCTGTAACTTACCTGCTTTCTTTCTGAAATCCCAAAACTCTGCGTTAGATCCTCATCCAAAATGACGTAAACTTCAACTGCCCAGTGCATCTTCAGGTCTCATATTCTTATAGCACCCCTTCATGTGTATCCTTAATACATTTTGAACATTTTCTCCTCTTAATCTGTTTCCTGTTAATTTGCTTATTAGTCCAGCTAGAAGACTTTAGAAGGTGGGAGGAAAAATTTTTTTTGCACCCCAACAGAAGTAGTGTTGGAGTTGAGATCCGAAGGGTGAATATATGTTAACCAAGAAATTTTGAGGGCAGGAAAAACAATGGCCCTAGAAGAGAGAATAGGTACATTATGCATACGGGCCCAAAGGTGAGTGAAAACTGAGTGATTTTGAACAAGTGTGCTTTAAACTATGGTGAGCAAAGAGGGTAGAGTGATCTGTGAGGAGTTAGGTAGGAACCAGATCAAATGAGGCTTATAAGGATGTTGGTCATTTTTCTGAGGCTGATGAGAAGACATTGAAAGTTTTGAGCAATGGAATGACATTATCTTTTTTACTTTTTAAAAAGATTGCTCGTGTTCTTAGTAGAAAACAGATTAGAAGTAGGCTTGAGTATGGATTAGAAAGAGCTCAAGAAGAGAGTGGGGGAAAGCTCATTTAGAGGTAGTGGTTGCAAATGGTGAATTTCTAAAACCTCTAGTTCCTAGAATCATGGAATGCTGTGACTACTTATTTTTCTTTTCTAGAAGGAGGAGTGTTTGAGGCTATAGGGATGTGTTAGAAATAGTTCAACAATTAGTTATTCGATATTCAACAAATAATTATCAGCTACTCTATGTGAAAGGCTCTGTGCTAGGTACTGTGGTGTGGTATTATGATGTTTATTATATGTAATATAATTATGAATAAATCATTGATAAATTATAAAGTCTTAAATGTAGAGAAGGGGAAATCGATCTATAGTACCTATATTTAAATGAGGAAATGTTCTACATAGAAGAAAATAATTGTTATTCTTGAAAGGTTTTTAATTTTAGTTTTGGCAGTCAGTAGAAATTTACTTATAGAAAGAAAAAATGCCAAGCAGCATTTTTTTAAAAAGAACATCTAGATAATTAATACATTTCTATAAAAGATTCAAATAATTTAGTTGTATTAAAAGCACAACCTACTATTTCCTTTTCTTCTTCTCTCCATACTCCTACTCATCCCTTCCCCAAACTGTTGTCCATTCGTTTTGTATCCTTCCACTATTTGCACAAAGGATGAGGTGGTTTAGGAAGATTGATCTAGCATTGGTGCAGGATGGATTAGTGAAGGGACAGACTGGATACAGAGTGACCAGTTAGAGGACTGTTATATTTGTCCTGATGTAAAGAATATTTCTTGAATTGACTTAGCTGCAGTTAAGATTGAAAAGGAAGGAATAGATGCAAGTGAGAATCAGGAATCCTTGGTGAAGAAGATATGGATGAATAGTGAAAGAGAGAACTCAAAGATGACTTATTTTACCTGTAGCCATTCTCCTCCAGCATAAAGCTAATATTCCTACAGAAGGTAATTTGCATTCACAGAAGTGAAGCTACAGACCTTCTTTTTCAGCCTTTAGTACACAGTTGGTTCCGACACTTTCCAGCTTTTACTCCTCCACAATTGAATTGATTGGCAGAGCAGTGGGTTGGAAAATAGGAATAAGGTTTGACTGTTAGCTGGCTGTGTGGGCAGAAGTGGGGAGAGGGAGGAAAGAGAGGAAAGGGACTCCAAGGTCTCTGGCTGTATACTGTTTGGGCTTTGGGAAATGATGTTCTGTCATAATCTTCTGTATTATAGGTCTTGTCATTTTTAGACACATAATGTTTTTATAAATAATTTCAAAATATGTGTGACTTTCATGTGGATTGAGAACTGTCCCTTTAAAAAAGGAACTTTTAGAGAGAATTCTAAGGAACAGTAACCTTGTTTGGGGTTTTCAGGGAAGGCGTCTCATAAAGAGTGAGCTTAGCTGCGTCATGAGTCTAAAGAGTTAAGAGAGAGAGGAGGTTGGGAGGGAAGGGACGTAGGTAGCAGGAACAGCATGTGCATACCAAGGTGTGTTTGTAATACAGAGAGTTAAAAGTAGTTTGCTCTTGATAGTGTCAGATGCAAGGAAGAGGGTAGTGGAGGAGAAGAGGGCTCAGTAAAAACTATACCCGAACTGCTGTCATTAAACTGGAAAACCAGTTCAGTGTTCCCCACATTTGAAAACAGAAACTATGCTTTAAATTTAACACTGGTAAGATGAAATTTTGCTTTTGTTAAGTCTTGATGTATTTTCTGTTCCTTTGTCTAGATATATTTGGCATAACCAACAGAGACCGTTGAATAAGTGGGTATATGCAGGAGAAATGAATTATAGCTCTGAATAAATCACTTTTGCATGAACTAAGTGTCATAACTTGGGGACTGGTTGCATTAGTGGATTTATTATTAGTGTGTAATAATAGCTTGTGGAATATAGAACCATTTATTTCTAATTTAGTTGTGCATTTCTTCCACCCATTCTTATTCTCCACCTAACCCACCTCCAAAAAAAGAAGGAAAGGCAGCATGATACTATCTATATGAAAATCCTGCCATTCTTGGGGTTTTTATTTTGTTTTGTTTTTGAGCGAAGAGGTGAGGTGTAAGGTGAGAGGGGTAAATGGTATATTTACATCACTGGGAAGAATTGCAGTAAATTACAGTCAGAAGACTTAGAAAGAAGTTTGCTTCCACTAAGATGTTTTGATCTCATAGATACTATAAATCATATAATGATCTTGTTTCTTTATCTTTGTGGATTCATGAAGATCAGAGCCAAACTTATGGCTTTAATTTATTATGTAGTATGCTGTGGTCTCTGTGGTTTGTGTGTTAACATCTTGCCTTTCTCTTTTATATTATCAGATATCCTGATTTTTATCTTGTATATTTTCCTGTTTTCGTTTTGTTTTGTTTTGTTTGGTATTGTAATACCTAATGGCCCTACCATAGACCAGTGTAATTGTGATCTTTTTTGGGGATGGGGGGCGGTGAGAGTTGGGTTTGGTCCAAGGCTCCGGAATATTTTTTTAAGCTCACCAGATGGTGGTGATGTCCACCAAAGGTTGGAATCACTGTTCTAGAGCAGGAGTGGGCAGATGTTTTTAGCAAAGGGCCAGATAGTATTGTTTTAGGCTTTGTGGGCCATATGTTCTGTCAGTTACTCAACTCTGTCATTGTAGTCAGGAAGCCATAGATAACATATAAGTTAAAGGTGTGTCTGTGTTTTAATAAAACTTTGTTTGCAAAAACAGGGGCAAGTATTTGGCCTGAGGGCCATAGTTTGTTGACCCTGTTCTGCAGTCTGAACTTGTACTGTGTTGTATAGCTGACGGACCAAAACTGTGTTGTTTGGACATAGGAGTACAGATAACTCTTTGGGATTCTGATTTCATTTCCTTGGGATATATACCCAGAAATGGGATTTCTGGATCACGTGGTATTTTTAGTTTTAATTTTATGATGAACTTCCATATTGTTTTCCATATGGCTATACCATTATACATCCTGCCAACAAGGCAGAAAGGTTCCCTTCTCTCCACATCCTCACCAGTGTTTATTGCGTGTCTTTTTGATGATAGCCATTGTAACAGGTATGAGGTGTGGTTTTGCATTTTCCTGGTGATGAGTTATGTTGAGTATCTTTTCATGTACCTGTTGGCCATTTGTATATCTTCTTTGGAAAATTGCCTATAAAGTCCTCTGCCCATTTTTAAATCAGAATCTTTTTTTTTTTGTTATTGTGAGTTTCTTATATATTTTGGTTAATCCCTTACCCAATAGATGGTTTGCAAATACATTCTCTCATTCTATAGGTTGCCTTTTCATTTTGCTAAGTGTTTGTTTTGCTGTGCTATAACTTTTTCGTTTTTATAGTTCTACTTATTTTTGTTTTTGTTGCTTGTGCTTTTGGTGTCATATCCAGAAAATCATTGCCAAAATTAATGTTAGGGAGCTTTTTCTCTGTTTTCCTCTAGGAGTTTTAGTTTCATGATTTAAACTTAAAGGTTCAAGTCTTTAATCTTTTTTGAGTAAATTTTTGTGAGTGGTGTAAGTAGGGGTCATAGTCTTTTGCATGTGAATACCCAGTTTTCTCACAGCATTTATTAGAGAGATTATCTTTTCCCCATTTATTCTTGGCTCCCTTGTCACATATTACTTGACTATAAATGCATGAGTTTATTTCTGGGTTTTCCATTTTGTTCCACTGATCTGTGCGTCTGTTTTTATTACATTGATCTGTACTTGTTTTTAATTAGTTTAGCTTTGTAATATAGTTTGAAATTAGAAAGTGCGATGCCTCCACCTTTGTTCTTCTTAAAATTGCTTTGGCTGTTAGGGACCGTTTGTGGTTTTATACAAAACTTAGGGTTGTTTTTTCCTACCTGAAAAATGCCG
>NW_006431956.1:15551442-15618537 GCF_000325575.1 Pteropus alecto | reverse complement strand
AGCTTTTCATATATTTGCATTTTTAACTTCTTTTATCAAAGTCTAACAGTTTTCACGGTACAGATCTTTTACTTGGTTAAATTTATTCCTACATTACTGTTTTTGATGCTATTGCGTGTGGGATTTTTAAAACAATTTCTTTCAGGCATTTCATTGTTAGTGTACAGAACTGCATCCGATTTCCCTCTGCTGATTTTGTTTACTGCAAATTTACTGAGTTCTCTTACTAGTGCTAACTTTTTTTTGGTGGAATCATTAGAATTTTTTATATAGAAGATCATATTATCTGCAAACAGAGACTTTTACTATTTCCTGACTTGAATGCCTTTTATTTCTTTTTCTTGCCTAGTTGCTCTGGATACAAATTCCTAACACTGTGTAGGTTAAGGATGGTTAGAGTGAGCATCCTTGCCTTGCTCCTGATCTTAGGGAAAAAGTTTTCAACCTTTCACCTCAGACTACGATATTAGCAGATATATGTACCTTCATATTGAGGGTACATTCCTCCTGTACTCAATTTGTTGAGAATTTTTATCATGAAAGGATGTTGAATATTGTCAAATGCTTTTTCTGTATCTGTTGAGATGATTATATTATTTTAATCTTTTTATTTTGTTAATGTGTGTCACATTTATTGATTTGCATATTTTTACCCATCCTTGCATTTCAAGGATAAATCCTGCTTGATAATGGTGTATGATGCTTTTAATGTGCTGTTGAATTCAGTTTGCTAATATTTGTTGAAAATTTTTGTGTATATATTCATCAAGGATATGGGCCTATAGTTTTCCTGTAGTGTCCTCATTTAGCTTTGGATAATGGATAATGCTGGCCTCATTTGTGAGTGTTCCCTCCTAATCAGTTTTTTGTAAGAATCTTGCATTAATTCTTTTTTGAATGTTTGGTAGTATTCACCAGGGAAACCATCTTGTAATGGCTTTGGCAGGGTGCACTTTTGATCACTGATTCAATTTTTTTACTCATTGGTGACTTCTTTAAGGCATTGGTTGTTTAAGCATGTTACATATTTGTGAATTTTCTAGTTTTCTTCTCTTTTTGATATCTAGTTTTATACTATTGTGGTCAGAAAAGATCCTTGGTGTGATTTCAGTATTATTAAATTTGCTAATACTTGTTCTATGACCTAACATAGGACTTGCCCTGGAGATGGATCTGTGTGTGGTTGAGAGTAATGTGTATTCTGCTGCTGTTGGTTAGAATATACTTACCTTTACCAGTGTTTTGTATATTTTCATGTTACTAATGAGCATCTGTTTGTTTCAGATTGAAAAACTTTCAGCATTTCTTGTAAGGAGGTTCTCCCTAGGTTTTTGTTTTCTGGAAAAGTCTATCTCTCATTTTAGGTAACTTTTCTAGATAAAGTATTCTTGGTTGGTAGTTTTTTTCTTTGAGCATTTTAAATACATCATCCCACTCCTGACCAGTAAGGTTTCCACTGAGAAATCTGCTGACAGCCTTATGGAGATTTCTCTTGTAGGTGACAAGCTTCTCTTTCTTGCTGTTTTTAAGATTTTTTTTCTTTGTCTTTGTTTTTTGACCGTTTCATTATAATGCAACTTGAAGAAGATCTCTTTGAGTTGAATTTGGGGAGCCGTGAGCTTCATGAACTTGGATGGCCAAATCTCTCCACAGATTTGGGAAGTTCTTTGCTATTATTTCTTTTAACAAGCTTTTTGCCCTCTTCTCCTTCTTCTCCTTGTGGGACTCCAATAATTCACACATTTTCTTTTTATGATATCCCAAAAATCACACTGGCTTTTTTTTGTCACTCTTTGTTCTTCTGTGACTGGATAATTTCAAAGTTCCTGCCTTACATCTCAAAGATTCCTTCTTCTGATTGGTCCATTCTGCTGTTGATGGTTTTATTTCATTCATTGTATTCTTCAGCTTCAGAATTTCTGTTTATTACGACTTCTTTGTCTTTGTTAAACTTCTCATTTTGTTTTTGTATTGTTTTTACTGATTTTGTTCAATTATCCTTCTGTTTCCTTTGAGCTTCCTTGAGATAGCTATTTGGAATTCTTTTTTGTGTTAATTGCAGAACTCCATGTCTTCAGGGTTGGTTACCGGAAAATTGTTATGAGCCTTTGATGGTTTTATTTTTCCTTGAATTTTCATGATGCTTTAATTCTTGTGTGGCAGTTACCTCCTCCAGTCTTTACTGATGGACTTCAGGAGAGAAATATCTTCTGTCAGCTCTGCTAGAGATTGTTTCACAGATCTTCTGTGGATATGCCGCCTTCAGGTTTCTTGCTCCTCCTTTTGGCAGAATTCTTAAGCTTGTGTGTCTTTTCTGAATCCTGCAAAAACACCAGGTTGGGTGCTGAAAGCCTCCATTTCGCTTTCCCAAAGGTGATACTTAGATGTCCGAGTTTATGGTCTCTCCCAGGCCTGCAGGTTTGGGTTGATTTCATGTGTATGCTCACTGGCCTTTTGCAAAAGTTCACTCTTGTCACAGGAGCCAGCTGTGAGGCGAGGTTTGTATGGGTCGGGCACACAGGGCACTGGCATCCCCAGCAGCTCATGGTTGGGCCTCTGTGGTGGGGTTCTTGACAAACTCAGTAGGATCCACATCCCTTTGATATATTCATTCTAAGGTCTGGCTGCTGGTCTCCCAGCTGATTACTACCCCTTAGTTGTACAGCTCATGACTTGGTGTTCTGGATCGGGTCAGAGAGAAATGGACTGCTTCGGCAGTGTGTCACATATCTGGGGAAGTGGGACACTCCCTCACATACTCTCACTTTACCTCATGGGAGAAATCATTGGCTGAGAAGGGCTTTCTTGGCACTGAGCTGTGCTGGGGAAGGAGTAATGTGATTAAAGTCAAACTGTTTCTCCTATCTTTTCCAGTGCATCTTATCTCAGACTTTTATTTTCCTCCAACGGTGTGCTGGAACTTCCCCAGTGGACTCCTGGACTTCCACAAAGATTCTGTGATTATCTGAATTAGTATTCTTCAGGGGCTTCTGGACTGCAGCTGCTAGGGGCTGGAGTGGGTTCATGGGCTACTTCAGGGTTCACATCTGGGACCAATATTATGTGATGCACAAGTGGTGAGAGTCCTCCTAGGTCCCTTGGTAGTGGTGCTGGTGTCACAAGCAAAGCTAAATGGGGCTGTAGCCGAGTCTTCGGTTACAAAGCTGGTTCCAGGTCTGTAGTAGAGATCATGGTTGAGTTAGCTGCCTGAGTGTGGGCCTGTCTTAGTGAAATAGCTCTCCTCGATCCTAGACTCCAGAGCCTTCACAGTCTCCTCTCTCTGGATCCCACTGACCCATAAAGGCACATTTGTCTGTGGATGGATGCCATATTGTTGGAAGTGGTTACGATGAGGAGCATCTTATTTGGCTATCTTGCTGACATCACTTTTTCATATAAACTTCAGAATCACTTTGCTGATATTCACAAAATAACTTGCTAGGATTTTGATTGGGATTGCATTGACTCTGTAGATCAGGCTGGGAAGAAGTGACATCTTGACACTAGCGAATATTCCTGTCCATGATCATTGATTGTCTCTCTACACGTTTAGTTCTTTATTCTATTCATCAGAGTTTTGTAGCTTTTGTCATATAGATCTTGTACATATTTTGTTAGATGGCTTTATTTTTAATGCCTGTTGTATCTCCTTAATTGATACCTAGATTTCTACTAAGTTAAATTATTTGGTTTGGATTCACTATATGGTAATTTAGTAATAAAATACTTTCCCTCATTATCTTTATCTATTTTATAATTGATGTATGTGAACAGAATATCCCTGTCTACATCTCAATTTTTTTTGGAACAGCTATGAGAATGAATCTGCATCTTAGATATCTTTGGAATAGTAGTAGTTTGGAAAATTCAATTGATTTCAGTAAAGATTTGTTAATTGAGTTTTATTTTTGTGATTCTTTTACTTTCATATAATAGATAAAGAAATTATGGTAAATGTAGTTTAGTCAGACAGTATCATACTGGCCTGGTTTTTGGTTTGGAAAATGTGGTTAATGAATCACTAGGATGGAGACAGCCAAGACCGATTCTGTGAGACTGTATTGTAAGCTGGTATAACTGAGGACATAGGCATTCAATGGTAGGACAAGTTACTTTTGTTGGTATTTATAGGACCTTGATTTTTTTTAAAGCAGAAGTACTTTGTTTTTCTCAAGTCAGTTAATTAAGGGTGGTGCTAATTGTGAAGTATTAACTACCATTTTACCTAACAGTTTGTGAAACGATGCATTTTATTCCTTAAGTAATTTGCTAGCAAAGTCACATTTATTTGGATATGAATTAAAGATGTGAGTTTGTTACTTGGGTGAGGAATAACGTAGGAAAGTGTTAAATGTTTCATTTTTGTTTTATTTATAGAACCTCCTGTATAGAGCATTAATTGTTTTGTAGATTAAAAACATTCTCTGCTATCCTGAGAAAGTTAGCTTTATCAGTCTATTCTCTTTTCCTTTTCAGTTAATTAAAATTTGTGTGGTATACAGATTAGTTAATGATGACACGGAGTGGTTTATCCTGGAGAAAATACTTTAGTAGTTTCAGTCTGACTCATCAGAACTGTGCTTTGTTCACTTTTAGGCTTATAGACTGGGAGGCAGTGTAGCATAGTGGGATACTATGGCCTTTGGAGACACAGTGGCTCTGTTTCCTAGCAGTGCTACTTTGGGCAGGTTACTTAACCTCACCAGATTTCTTTTTCCTCATCATTAGTTAAAGTGGAAATATTTAACATAAAGATGCCTTTCTTGAGTGCGGTACAGAGTACATATTAAAACAGAGTTCCTGTCTCCAGTTTTGTCTTCTCTGTGTTTTCCTATCCACTTTATAAACTTGCAGCTCAAATTATCTTTCTAAAGCCAAAAACTAGTCGTGTCTTTTCTTCCTAAAAATCCTTCAGTGGCTCCCCGTTAGCCACATGATGAAGTCTAAATTCCTCAAGGGCCTATAGGATTTCTCTAGCCTTGTGGTGTATTTCCCCATTGGGCCTGTTGACTACTTAAGCTTGTTCACCTCCAACCTAATGTTATTGTTAATTTCATTCTGCTTTGAACCCTCTTGCTCTTTGCCCTTTCCTTTCCTGACCTCCAAGCTGCTTCTGTTGTTCAGAACATTAGGTGAAATAAAATTCTTATCACTTAGGTGTGTATGATGTGATTAAGAGCTGTATAAAGATCATTGGACTAGGATTCAGACCTGAGTTCTAGCCCTGGCCTCTTCTCTTATTAGCTGGGGTATTGTTGGACAAATTAGTATCTCTGAGCTTTTTATAGTGCCTTCATCTGTGAAACCAGAATGTTTGCTTAGTTTATTATGTGAAAAAGTTTTAAAAACTAAGTAGTTATATATAGCTGTTAAAAGTATTAATGTCAAGATTCTATTTTGGGTATTTGTAAGAAGGCTGTATTTCTTAATGTTTGAGAAGAAGGATTAAGCAATGTATTGAATTGAGTCCTCCCCCACCCCCCGTAATTTATATGTTGAAACTCTAACCTCCCATGTCACCCTATTGGAGATAGGGTCTTTAAGGAGGTGATTAAGGGTTAAATGAGGTCATAGGGTGGAGCTCTGATCCCCTAGAACTGGTGTTCTTATAAAAGAAGAAGAGACATCAGAGATCAGTCTCTACCTTATGAAGACACAGTGAGGTGTCTGTCTGCAAGCCAAGAAGAGAGCACTCACCAGAAACACAATCCTAATCTCGGATTTTTCAGCCCCTAGAACTGTGAGAAAATTAATTTCTGTTGTTTAAACCTCTTAGTCTATGGTATCTTGTTATGGCAGCCTAAGCAGACTAATACAGATTAAAATCTAACTGCCATGTGGGAAGGGCAAACTAGACTGATTTCTCAAATGACATTTTAGTGAGTAACACAATCAGCTGTAAATTAGTGGACTAGTTTAGAAAATAGCCTTGGCAGTTTGGGAGTTACCCTAATAGATTTATCATCTATATGACTAGGAATATTACTATAAATTGTTACTTTTAAGTTTAACCAAGACCTGTTTTTGAAACCTACTCTTCTTCTTTTCCATGTAAAAGTTATTTAGGTTGCATTTAGCTGTAGGTAATAAAACTCGACTTAATTAGGCTTAAACAGTAAGAACATTTTATTTTATATCATAAGAAATTCCAAGGTAAGATTGTCTCAGGATTGGCTAATTCTTTAGCTGAGTGTCATCAAGGATTCAAGTTCTCTATTGCTCTTCTTATTTGGTAGGATGGTAGTGAGGTATTATTAGCCTTAGTCTTAGTCTTTTGTTATATTCAGGCTGTTGCAGTAACAATGTTACATGTTTATTGTAGAACTTTTGGAAATGTTACAAAACAAAAACATCATTTATAATCCAAGTGTTAACATGCTGATGTATCTCTTCTTATCTGGTGAGTTAGTTTGTATAGGAATTTAATTATACCATGCACAATTAGGTCACAGTATATACACAGATATATATTGTTTTCCTTCCATTAAGATTATATCAAGAGAATTTGCTTAGTATAAATGATAATTTTTTCCTGATTATTGAAGTAATGATTACTGAAAAAATTGGATACAGAAAATATGATTATTAAAAATCACCCATATCTGACCACCTGGAGATAACCACTAATATGATACATTTCCTTTGAGATGTTTTTTTTGTTTGTGTACATATGCACATTTAAAAAAAAAACAGGTGCATAATCATATTATAACCTGTGTTTATTACCGGATATTTTCTATACCTTGTTCATACTCTTGTTTCTTTACTCTCAACCCACGCCTGTGGCCTCATGAGGAGTTCCAGTTCACAGAGGCAGAAAAAACTCCGGCCTAGTTCATAGATGGTTCTACATCCTATGCTGGTCCCACCTGAAAATGAACATCTGTAGCACCATAGCCACATTCAAGGGTGACCCAGAAGGGAAGTAATGAAGGGAAATTCTTCCAGTTGGTAGAACTTTGCACCTAGTTGTTCATTTTGCCTAGGAAGAGAGACGGATCCACTCTAATTCATGGCAGTAGCTAGTCGTTCAACTAGTTCATTATGGTCTTGGAAGGAACATAATTGGAAGTATGGGGAATAGATATATAGATAACCTTTCTGAATGGACGCAGTATAATATTTGGGTTCATTGTGAATGCCCATCAAAGAGCAGCCTCAGCAGAGAAGAACCTTAATAATCACATGGATGTTACTTGTTACTCTTTCTCCATCCATGTCTATCCTTGCCCAACGGGCTCATGATAAAGATGCCATGGTGGCAGACATGGAGGCTGTGATATGCCCAGCAAAATGGACTTCCACTCACCAAGACCAACCTGGCTACCTTTACTGCTGAATGTGATCACCTTGCCAGTAGCAAAGAGCTAACGTTAATAGCACCATTCCTCTGGAGGGACTAGCCAGACATCTGGTGGCAGGTGGCTTATATTGGACTACTTCCACAACGAGAAAGACAGCTCTTTGTTTCCTGTGAATAACTGCTTATTCTGGGTATGGATTTGCTTTCCCTCCCTGCATTGTTTCTGCCAAAACTATTTGTGATTTTCAGAATGCCTTAATTATGTCATGGTTTCTTCTGACCATGGTTACATGTCTGATTTCTTCTGACCAGACAGTTCATTTTATAGCAAGTGAAATGTGGCATTGGGGTTATATTTATGTAATGTCTGCTCTTACCGTGTTCCCCATTGCCCTGAAGCAGCTGAATTGATACAGCAGTGAAATGGCCTTTTGAAGATGCATTGTACTAGCTGGTTGGCACTTCTTTGCAGTGCTGGGATAATGTTCTCTACAGTGTGATCTAGTCTCTAGATCAGCCACTAGTTTGTGGTGGTGTTTCTCTTATAGCCAGCATTTATTTATAGGTTGGGGAATTAAGGGTGGAAATGGAGTGAACTCTCACTAATACCCCTAATGATCCTCTAGCAGAATATTTGCTGCTTTTCTGTACAACTCTGGGATATGCTAGTTTAGAGTTCTCAGTTTCAAAGGGAGGAATGCTTTTACTGAAGAATTCAGTATTGGTTCTGTTAAACTGGAAGTTGAGCAACTGGCCACTTTGGCTTCCTCATTCCAGTGAACTAACAGGCATAGAGGGAGACTGCTGTTTTGGTTAGGGTGATTGGTCCTGATTCTCTAGTAGAAATTGGATTGCTACTACACAGTGAGGGTAAAGAGGAATGTGTCTGGCATACAGATCTCTGGAGTGCCTCTTAGCACTCCCATGTCCTGTGATAAAAGTTAATGGAAAACTAAAACAACCCAATACAAGCAGAGCTACTAATGGCAGAGAAAGAATGATTCAACCCACCAGGCAAGAAACAACCAGATGAGATGACTGTGAGGACAAATGGAATATGTAGTGGGTAGTAGAAGAAGAAAATATAAACACCAGTTATGACCTCATGACCAGTTACAGAATGAAAACTCTAGTTTTTATGACTTTCTACTGTACCTTAGTATTTGTGTATAAGCCAGTTTTTTTCTCTCCTCCCCACCCAATTCTCCTACATTTAACTTAAGATACGTTACTAGTGGTTAACTTAGTATTTCAGTATTTAAGTTACAGGATGTTAAAGGAGAAGTGTGACTCAGCTAGCTAAAGATTATTACTCAAAGAGAAAGTAGACTTTGTATTCTTTTGGGGGAAATAACATTTTGGTTGTATGAGGGATGGTTATATCATGTTAGACTGAAGCATGCATGATTTTACTGTTGTCTTTGTTCAGGAGTTAAATATTATGTATATGTATACCATACTGACAGAGGGTACTGTAGTGGTTTGTACTGTGTCAGTTTATTTATGCTGGAACTGAGTATCTTTTGATTCCATAGTATGGTTCCTTCCCTGGCTGGTTGTGGGTTGGAATTGGCCACAAGAGAATTTGTGTTAGCAACACTCATTAACCTCTGAAGGTTTTCGTGGTTAGATTCAATGAGATGCAGAGGTGTTGGTGGGTTCCAGCTTGATCTTCGTTTTCTTTGCTTTGATGACAATATGGTCAACAGCAGCATCAGGCCCATTCACCTGGTGGGAAACCTACCAGATCTCCCTCATGAACCTTTTGTTTGCAGTCTCATTTCTGCAGTGGGATGTCTTTGGCTTCTCTTAGGTAAAATTCTATAATAAATTTCTTCTGTAACCGATAGTTGCTCTACTTCTCACATTGAATCCTGACTTAATACTCTTTCCTTGTTACTAACTGTATCACTTTTGTTGAGTACATGGTATTCTAGTATATGAATATTTTTCTATTAGCTGTCATTAGCCACTTAGATTGTTTCTAGTTTTTTTGCTGTGATAAACAAAGGTGGTATGGCTATCCTTAACACAGTTTCTTTGCATTTGCTCTTTTTTTTTTTTTTTGTAAATTCCTAAAAGTGAAGAATATATGCGTTTTAAAGAACCGAGATAAATTTTGGTTAATTGCAACCTCTCCATCGTTATGTGAAAGTGTTTGCCCAAACGACATTCTTGATCATCATGGCTCTTTCAATTTCATTCCCTTTGAAAAGATAAGATTATACGAGAAGATAATTGGTTAACATGGAAGGAACTGAGTGTCTTGGACTAAGTATGAAATATATTCTGTCATTAATACTTAACCTTGGAACTCATTTTGTGTTTAAATGTAGCTGCTCTTTCTAAACCTGGATTTTTACAGGTTTTGTATTAAACTTATTTTTGAAAATATAAGTCTTGTAGCATGGAACAGGATGGAAAAGGAATTCGTCTGGGATAAATGTCATTGACTTAGGCTGTAATTGTGGTAAAACTTAAAGTTTCAGAGTCTAATTATCTAGTTATTGGAAATGCCTTGTGAATATAAATTGACTCTTGAAGGTTGAAAAACATATTTTACATTAGGGTTGGATTTGGAATTTTATGTAAGGAGTGTATTAGCTGTTGATTGTTTGTGTTCTTCTTTTTGCTGGACTTCTTGTCTGTCAAAAAACTAACACAACAGGCAGCAGATACTTCCCCTAGGTTTTGCTGGGAACAAAAGGGCTCATAGGTTTAAGTGGGAGGTAGTAGGGAGGAGCTGTGCTAAAGCTTACAATGAATAGGTTTCAACCCAATTTATTATGAAAAAATCCTTTTCCCTGGGTATTTGCCACAACCTGCCAGGGTTTCTTTTTATTTAGTTTTCACTTTTATTGGAATGGGAATTGTGTCGAAGAAAATTAGATCCTTTCAGTGTTAGCTAGGTATTGAGTATATGTATACCCTAATCCCCATGACTCCATGCTTAATAGGTTTGTCTGTAGTGAACCAGTATTTTGCCTGCGTGCTCTTTTTTCCCTAATTCTATATCTCATCCCTTTCCACAAAGAGATTATGGATTTCTCCTGGGATTTTTCTCAGCTCTCAAACCAACCAAACCCTTAGGTTGGCCTTCAGCAAAATAGATGTTTTGTTTTGTGTACTTTATGGTACATAAATGACTTCTTATTACAGGTATTAAAACTTGAAGTTTTAAATCCTTCTGTTTTTAAAAAAGAGCCCCTTAAGCCAAAAGTGTTGCTTATATATTGTATTTTATTGATTCTAAGAATGTTCTTCCCTGCCCCCAGATTTTAACATTCTGAAATTAGAATGCATTTTACAATGATGTCCTTAAAAAGCTGTCAGCCTGGCAGCAGTTGTCATTGTTTGCACTCCTGTGAACTTGATTGTTTTTGCTGGTGACTTTAACTGGATAATTGTCACCTGTCAACAGACCATTTAGGGACCATTTGAGGAAAGAATAGAGCCCTGGGTATTTCCTTAAAAAAATTTGTTTTGGCACCTTCTGTTAAGATGAATATAGCACTAGCATCAGCATTTACAACTTTGGTGTCAGCAGCTTGAAAGACAATCCTGGAAATAATGGTGGACCATTATGTTAAAAAATATGTTGTCTGCAGTTCACAACATCATCTATATGGTATTCTTGCCACGATGTTTAATCCGAATCTAATCATGAAGAAACAGACAAATCCAGATTGTAGGACTTCTCTGTAGAAAAACTGGCCTGGAGTTTTAAAATAATGTCTGTGTTTTGAAAGAAAAAAAGTTAGGGTTGGAGGGACTGTTCTAGATTTAAGGAAACTAGACATGACTGTAACAGGTGTAAACAATCGCTGGTTGGATCTTGGATCATACAAAATAAAAGACATAAAGGTTTTTCTTTTGGAAGTTGGGTAAATTGAATATGAATTCTACAACTTATAGAATGACATACAAAGTTCTTTGTCCAAATAAATCTGAAAGAGCATTTTCTATAAGTACAAAATAAAAATTCTTCCTATGAAAGCATTCTGACATAATTGAGTTGGCTGGTTTTTCTGACACATAAAAATACTACATCTAATAGTAGCTGGTTTGTTGGAATAATTGATATATGGGTTTTTTTTGTAGATTTAGGTTATTTTTTAATGGATTGTCATGAAATCGCTTCCATAACATAATAAGAAAAACCTTATTTAAACATTTAAAATACTCTGTGGGTAAAATACTGACTTTGGAAAAGTGGGAGATGTGGATGAGAAGTAAGTTAAGTTATTAAAAAGGTCTGATGTGCGAGGAAAGGTAAAGACACAGAAGCAAGATGACAGAAAACTATTCTTTTTTTTTTTTTTTAATGTGCATGGGACCCTCTTTTGTTACCTCAGCAGAGTCATTAAATCACTTGCAGTTAGGACAGAGAGAAATTATTGCTCCTCAAAGAAAGTGAATTATTTTCAAGTCCTCTTGGCAGACTTTAAGGAAGGGTTCAAAACCAGTAAGAAAAAGACCATTTTATTTAAGTCATACTATTACTTTGAAATGTTATACAGGCCAATATTCTAGGATATCTGCTAGGTACAGGTTCTTTTTACTACATAAGGCATCTTTCAGTAAAGTAGGGCCCCAATCTAGAAGTGGTTCTCTTTTTAAAAAACTAGGAAAAAAATTTTTAAATTATAGTTGACATTCAATATTATATTAGTTTCAGGTATACAGCATAGTGATTTGACATAGAAATGAGGTTGTAAAGTTACCTTGTAGGTTGGTGTTTGGAACTTAATTATACAGTAAAATGTTACAGCGAAAAGTTGGAAGAAAATAGTTTTATTAAACTTATAAAATGAGTAAGTACTTTAATCAACAGTGTTAGATTTTGAGGAAAACAGATTTAAGGTAGAGTCAGCAAAATGACAGTATCAGTGTTTTGGTATTTATTTCATATAGTTTAAAAGTAGCTATTAAAATGGGCATTTTATTTTTAAGATATTTCCTAAGAAAAGAGTTCTGAGTTCATTTTAAAAATCAGTGTAACTTAATTTTGAATGTAGTTGAGATATAAACCATTGCAAGCATTATAAAACCAAGTAAAATATGAATTTATAAAATGAAATCTAACACTTATTGAAGGACATGTACACAGGGTTATATTATTCTTTCTACTTTTGTATGTATTAGACTCTATACTAACCAGGGAAGCAATAGGAGATATTTATAATTAACTGTGCATGCTTTCTTTTGAATTCCTTTTACTAAATAATGGCATCTCTTGTTTGGTCATTTAGAGGAAATTAGATTTGAACTTATATCAGGGCCTAATACATTGATGCCCTGATTAAAATAGGGTCTTGGTATTAGAGGAATTAAAATGAGAGTAGGCAACTTACAGTTACTGCTGTCGAAAAATTACATTTTGAAAAAGATGCTAGGGAAGAATAGCACATGGAGAAATGCTCATGATACTTTATTAAATGAAAAAAAAAAATCAGGATGTGTAGTTATAGTATCCTGATGCCACTTTTTACATTCTTGTATGTATATACATGTACTGAAGAGACTTGAAGAAAATACACTAAATGTTAACATGGTCTATTTAAATGATACGACTATGATAAATTTTTATTTTTTATTTCGTTTTTGTTTTTTTTGTTTTTTTTGTTTTTTTTTTTAATGGCAGAAACGTAAAACTATATAGTATGTGTTTCCCCTTTTAAGCATAGTCATGACAAGGATGTTCTCTTTATTTCTTTTGGAGTTCAAGTATTTTCATGTGAAAAGGGGAGAAAGATTTTTCCTGTGGTAATAGGTGAAGGTTGAAGACAGGGAGAGAGGAGGTGTGGTTAAAGGTAAATGTATTAGAGAGATTGCTTGTAGCTAGTAATTTCCACTTTAGGAAGTGAAAAAGAAGAGATTACTTTGCCTGTGGGGCAAGAAAAGCATTTAGAGGAGTAGATACTACTTGAAAAGGTTCCTTTCTCCACCTAGCAGATCCTGACTCAGTAAAGCTTGGTTTTCACAGGTGGATAAGAAGAGAGAGCAGGTTTTATGTATGGGCTGTTCGTAAAATTCAATTATCTAAGGAATTTCCTGTTTAATTCTTGGCTACATTGTTTATTTTAAGTTTAGTTCCTTTAAATAGTTAACATTTTCTTTTAAAGCTGAGTATGTTTATTTCCATTATAAGCAGACTTCATCAGTGGCATAAGATGAGTGGCAAATGGGTTTCATATCACATGTCAACTCCTAGAGTGATTAGTTAAGAGTATTTAGACTTTGTCAGGAAGACTTGTTATAATTGATTAACAGTGTCTGTTTTAGCTCCTTGGAAAAATGCTGGTTGTTTGTCTTTTAGCTTTTAATCCATTTTGTATGATCTTTGGCACATATTAAGGCTGCTTGGTAGTTGCACAGTAAAAGCATCAAAGAGTGAGGAAGACCAACTATTGGATACTAAACTTAGAAAACTAAATTTAGTATCCAATCAGCAATTTCTATGCAGATTAAATTTTAAATTGATGGTCTATAGAGGAAATAACTGCGACTAGAAGTATACTCTTCAGTAAGGTAGCCACCATCCACATGTGGCTATTGAGCATTTTAAAATGTGGCTAGTTTTGAAATAAATCGGGCAGAGAAACACAAATATCATATGGTTGCACTTATATGCGGAGTCTAAAAACAAAACAGAACAAGATAAAAACAGACTCATAGAAACAGAGACCAAAGGGATGGTTACGAGAAGTTAGAGTTTGGCGGGATAGGCAAAGGGGCAGGGGAATATAGTCAATAATATTGTGATAAGTTTGCATGGTGACAGGTGATTACTGGAATTAGTAGGATGATCACATTGTAAGGTATAAATATGTCAAATCACTATATTGTATTTCTGAAACTAATAAAACTAATATAAGATTGTATACCAGTAATACTTAAATAAAAATTAAATAAAAAGTGGCTAGTTTGAGAAAATGAATTTTTAAGTTTTATGTAATTTTAATTATTTTAAATTTAAATTTGAAATGGAAGCAGTGTAAAATATTATCTTCTGTTAAACACAATTTTACTGTTTTTACAGGAGTACATTTTACATTAACTATTGCATCAGACATGCATGAGAGATTTTAATGTCTAGGCCTGGAAGTAGCACCCTTTTTTGCCATCATTCCATTGATAATACTTAGTTATATGACCATGCAATTATGGGAGCTGGGAAATAAAGTGTGATTTTATGCCCTGGAGGAAGATAATAGATTTTATTGCAAAGCTAGTAGTCTCTCCTACTCTCATGAAAGAAAAAAAAAAGTGTACAGTGTGCAGCCTGTATACTGAAAACAGACAGATGAAACTCTAGAATATAATGGATGACTGAAAATAATCAAATCTTACTCAGCATTAAATCTGCCTACTTTGGTAAACAAACTAAGAATAAATGGTACTTTCTTAGCTTCATAAAGGGCATCTGCAGGAAAACCTACATTTGATGTTTTGATAATGAAAGACTGAATGTATTTCCTCTAATGTTGGCAACAACTACTTCTGTTCAGTGTTGAACTGGAGTTTCTAGCCAGTGCAGTATCAAATCTTACTCAGCATTAAATCTGCCTACTTTGGTAAACAAACTAAGAATAAATGGTACTTTCTTAGCTTCATAAAGGGCATCTGCAGGAAAACCTACATTTGATGTTTTGATAATGAAAGACTGAATGTATTTCCTCTAATGTTGGCAACAACTACTTCTGTTCAGTGTTGAACTGGAGTTTCTAGCCAGTGCAGTAGAGCAAAAAAAAAAAAAAGAAAAAGAAAAAAGGTGTGTAGATTGGAAAGGAAGAAGTAAAATGGTCAGTTTTACAAACAGCATGACTTTTTAGGGTAGACTGCTGTAATTGATTAACTACATGATTGTCTATGTAGAATATCCTAAGGAATCTACAAAAAAGCAACTACAGCTAGTAAATGAATTTAGTGGTGGTGTAGGATTGCAATGCTAGGTCGATATTCAAAAATCAATTGTATTTCTATAAGCTTGCAATGAATAATTGTCAACTGAAATTAAAAACCCCTTCATGGTACAGTCAAAACACATGAAATGTGTAGGGATAAATTTAATAAACTGCCACTCGTACTACATGAAAACTAAAAAACTTTGCCGAGAGAATTTAAAGGAGGCCTAAATAATAAGAGTTATTGTGTTTATAGTATGGAAGATTTAATATTGTTAAGATTTAGGTTTTCCCCAAATATATAGATTTACTACAGTCCAAGTAAAAATTTCAGCAGGCTCCTTTGTGGAAACTGACAAGCTGTTTCAAAATTTATATGAAAGTAGAAAAGACTTTAAAATCTCCAAAACAATCTTGAAAAAGAAAAACAAATCTGGGTGAACATACAGTACCTGATTTAAAGACTTAACTAAAGCTATAATAATCAGTACAACATAGTAGTAAGTAAGGCTCAAGAAATTTATCAGTGGAACCCAAAAGAATCCAGAAATAGACTCACACCTATGCAGTCAGTCATTTGATTTTCGAATAAAGCACCAAGGTAGTTTATTGAAGAAAAGATAATGTTTTCAACAAATGATGCTAGAAAGAAAAATTTGACTATTATCCTAACACACCATATGCAATAAATTAAAATGAAATATGTCTTAGGTGTAAATGCAAGAGCAAAAAGAATAAAAACTTCCAGGAGAAAACATGGAAGAAAAATATTAGTAACCTTTTGACAAAGATTTCTAAAAATAAGATACAAAAATCATGAACTATAAAAGAAAAAATTGGTAAATTAGACTTCAAGACTGCAAAAGTAATGAAAAAGCAAGCTGGAGACTGTGAGAAATGTTTGTAAAATGTATCTGACAAAAGGCTTGTATTCGGAATACACTATAAGGAACTCAACAATAAGAAGGCAAACTAGTTAAAAACATGGGTGAAAGAGGAACAGACACTTTATCAAAGAGGAAATAGATGGTACATAAACACTTGAAAAGATGCTTAACATCATGATTTGATTAGGAAATGGAAATTAAAACCACAACGAGATACATTATTTATCTACTAGAATGGTTAAAATGAAAAAGACTGACCATAACAAGTGTTGCTAGAATTCGCATAAATTGCTGGTGGGAATATATATAGGAGCACTTCTGCTCCTAGATATTTGCCTAGGTATTATTACCCAAGAGAAATGAAAACATATGTCCACACAAAGACTTGGACTCAGATATTCATAGTAGCTTTATTCATAGTAGTCCCAAACTGTAAACAACCCAAATGCCTATCAGCTGATGAATGGATAAGCAACTTGTAGTAAACCCATACAATGGAATATTATTTAGCAATAACAAGGATGAATTTCAGGAACATTTTGCTTAGTAAAAGAAGCCAGACACAGAAGACTATATACTTTTGAGTCCATTTATATGAAATTCTAGAAAAGGCAAAACTGTAATGACAGAAATTGAGTGGTTTTCCAGGATCCAGAGACTGACTATATAAAGGACATGAGAGAAATGTTCTTTATCATGCTTATGATGGTGGTTACACCACGGTACATGGTCATTTAAGCACATTGACTTGCATACTTAAAATTTTTGTATTATATGTATTTCATACTTTAATAAAGCTCCCCCCTCTCTTCCCCAAATGAAATGGTCTCGAGCATCTTTCAAAACTGGCCAGTGACATTTTTGGTTTGTTTTTTTATTTTTTAATATTGTTATAAACTCTTAGGTGTAAATATTTTATGTGTTTCATTTCATTATAGTTATCCTCATTGATGTTTTCATTGTCCCATCTTTGGTCTGCAACAGCTTATTCCATTTGATTCCTGAGTCCTTTTGACATGACCCTAGAATAGTCCTTGGTGGCTTCCACATGCTTTGTGATATACATGTTCCAAGTGCATCTTGTACATTTCTTGCCCAGACATGTAGCCATCTAGGAGTCCTGGTTCTTTGCATTGGAGAGTGGTATTAGAGATCACGATCTGGATAATAAATGGTGCTCCATGGCTGCTAGATAGTCTTTATCTTTAGGCCTTTCTTCTCATCCCGGTCTTCAGCTTTATTGAGATATAACTGACAAAATTGGAAGATATTTAAAGTAAATTATGATAATTTAATATAATCATACACTGTGAGAGAATTTCTCTTATCTAGTTAACACATCCGTCACCTCACATATTTATCTTTTTTCTTTTTTTCTTTTTGTTGAGAACATTTAAGTTATACTCTCTTAGCAAATTTCAGTTATACGATACAATTTTATCAACTATAGTCACCATGTTTTACATTTAGGCCTTTTCATCAGACAGTTAGGATATTGATGTATGATATGATAAAATACAAATCGAGTTCAAACTGATGGTTTCAGTTTAAATCCAGAACTACAGATTTTTCTTAACTTTGTTCTTCTTATGTCCAAATTTCTTTTTGAACCAAGCCAAAATCTCAGTTCTCAATGACAAATATAATTAATGACTTCCTTTATCCCACACTACACAAACAACAGTTTCAGAATAATAATTCCAAAACTACCATCAGCAGTAAAGTGATTTAAAACAGTTTCAGTCTTTTTTTTTCTCTTTCAGTTATTTCCGTCTTACGGATAAATCCCACTAAGAATGTACAAATTACTGTGCTTTGAAGTCGCTTTTAGAATATTTTCTTTCTGGTTAAGCCACTAATTGGATGCACATTTAGGCTCATTGATTAATTTTACATTTAATTTTGGAGAATCCCTTTTTAAAATTTAATTTCATTGCATAATTCATTTACATAGTTCCAAAAACAAATCTACAAAACAAGGTATTGTTTAAAGAATTCTATCCATGTTCTTTCCAACCTACTTCCTCCCCCATATGTAATTTTTAAATTTTTTTATTCTTTTTAAAATATATAAGCATGTATTTTCTTATCTTTCCCTTTTTTTTAGTTAAATAGTAGCATTCTGTAAACATTTTTTTCTATCTTAGCAATATTCTGGAGACCATAGTGTAGTGGTAATAACAATATTTCTCAACATTTCTTATTACAGTCATCCCTCATTATTCATGGGGGATACATTCCAAGACCCCCCTGTGGATTCCTGAAACTGGGGATTGTACTGAACCCTAGATAGACTGTTTTTTCCTATACTACATACTTACCTATGATAAGGTTTAATTCATAAATTAGTTATAGTAAGAGATTAACAACAATAATAGAACAATTGTAACTATATTTGTAATCACAGTTATGTGATTTAATGCAATTTCCATTTTAACTAAGCACTTAACACATACTTTGGCCTAACTTTTGCAGTTTGAGGTGCAACAGCAAAACTAATGTGCATACCTTTATCCTTCACAATTTCGTGGATAGAAGATTCATTCATATCGTAGATTTTAGCAACCTCAGCATGCAGTTTTTTTTCTTATTAAGAACTTTCATCTTTCACTTAAAATAGGCACTTTATGGTTTCTCTTTGGCAGACCTGAATTGCCAGCATCACTACTCTTGCACATTGGGGCCATTATTAGGTAAAATAAGGGTTGCTTGATCACAATTACTGCTTGTAAACTGTTTGGTTTCTATTCCATGTTTTTCCTATTGAATGTTGGCCTTAATTTTTAGATTATATATTACTGATATTTACCCTTTGTGATATAAGTTGCTCCCTCCAACAAGTTTATCATTTGTCTTTGAACTTAGCTCTGAACTTTGCTTTGAACTTTGTGTACCACTACAGGAGTTTGGGAAGAATGGGTGGGTAGAGGATTGGGTCATAAGATCCACAGTAGTTTTTATGGAGAGAGGCTTGATCATAATGGATAACTGGGAGGTTAGATTTCTGATGGTGGTTAATATAAACAGGAATATAAAGTGGAATGGATTTAGTCCATATCATTTTTAGTGGGTGTTGCAATTTTTTGTTAATATTTGTTAAGTAGAACCCTGGGGCCATCAGATGGTGAGCCAAGGTTTAACAAAAGACTGAAGGGAAAGTGGAATAGAGAGGGTTATTACTCACTGGTCCTGGAGAGGGTATGCTGGATGCCTCAAGGGTACACATTGGGGGTGGGGGTGGGGGTGGGGGTGGTCGTGGTCGTGGTCAGTGCAAGTTTCATACACAGAGTGAGCAGCAGGACCTGGAGCAGATGCCTTCCTTAGGGTCTGGGATGGAGGGCTTTGGGGTTCTTGGGCTAAGGCAGGATTGGTCAATTCAAACCAAAAAGAGTCGGGGGTGGGGTGTCGATAACCTCTAATGGCAGTGGGGTCTTGATCTAAGGGACACAAAAGGGGAAGGATCTGGGAGGCAGGAGAGACTGTTCATCACAAGGAGTCTTGGGGGAATCGTATCAGGAACTTATATATTTACTTGTGACTCTGAGGGCTGTTATCTAGGGCATGAGCTTGCTGGAGGAGCTAGTGTCATTTCAAGCGCCCTCTAGGCCATTTAGCCACAGGAAATGGATGCCAAAGCAGCAATATTGAATAGTTTAGCTGAGCTCTCAACAGTGGGTTGGGAGCTTGGGGTTGACATAAGGTCCTAAAGATGTCATGCGATAAATTAGTTTAGGAGCTTTAATTAAGCAACTTAGAACCAACGGTTATAGTGTGCCTCTGATGTCGGTTGCTTGGTGGCTCCTTTAGTGGACCTCTGTGGATGGACTACTTAGGAGGAAGTAATTCCCATCTGGCAGATAGGGATCTCTGCCATGGCTTCATAGGTGTCCTGAGACTATCATCTCATAGGTTCGATAAGTTTTTCGACTCAGGTTTTTCTATTAAAAAAATTGAGTTATAACTCTGCCTTTCTATAGAATATATGTTTAGTGAATGTTAACTTAAATAACTATTGGTCGTTCTTATTTCAGGCTACAGACAAGAGAAAAGCTTTAGAAGAGACCAAAGCCTACACAACCCAATCCCTAGCTAGTGTTGCTTATCAAATAAATGCCTTGGCCAACAATGTACTCCAATTGCTGGACATCCAAGCCTCTCAGCTTCGGAGAATGGAGTCTTCTATCAATCATATCTCACAGGTAACAGTTTGTAAAAGGCTTAAATTCACATTTAAGCAACTGGCAGCATATATCAAAGAAGTAGCCTGGATATATGGATTCCTTACTTCTTACTGACTAACTATAGTTATTATCACTGTCAGCTTTAGCTTTAAGTTCAGTAAACTTACTCTTCTTTTTTAATAAAATATGCACAATATAAATTTTACTATTCTAACCATTTTAAAGTGTGTAGTTCTTTGACATTAAGTATATTCATATTGTTGTGCAACCATTACCACTTATTCTGTTCTTCAAGACTTCTCTTGAAGTAAAATAAATTGCACATAATTAAAGCATATAGTTGTATGAAATTTGGTACATATATTATCCATGAGACCATCAACACATTCAAGGTAATGAACATCCTCTCAGAATTTTCTTGTTCTCCTTTGTTGTTGTTCTTTTCCATTCCGTATCCTCAGGCTTTCTGTCATTATGAATTAGTTTATATTTAGTCAAATTTAATATAAATGGAATCATATGGTATATACTATTTTTGGGGGAGACGTGAGGGTCTAGCTACTTTAACTCAGCACAATTTGGAGATTCATCCATGTTCTTTATAGAAATAGTTTACTCCTTTTTATTGCTGAGTACTATTCCATTATTCCACATTTTTATCTATCCATATGTTGATGGACCCCTAGACTATTTTCAGGTTTTGCCTATTGCAAATAAAACTATGAACATCTGTGTACAAGTATTTATATGGTCATGTGTTTTTATTTCTCTTGGATAAATTAATTACCTCTGAGTGGAATAAATAGGTCACATGGTAGATGTCTTTTATCTTTATAACCAAATTTATAGCCAAATTGTTTTCCAAAATGATTATACCATTTTACCTTTCCACCAGCACTATATGAGAGTTATAGTGGCTTCGCACTTGCTATGGTCAGTTTTTAATTTTAGCCGTTCTAATAGTAGGTGTATAGTAGTGTCTTATTGTGGTTTTAATATTCATTTCCCTACTTATTAATGATTAGCATCTTTTCATGTGGTTTCTGTAGATTTCAATATCTAAGGCTTGCATATCTCTGTCAGATTTATTCCAAAGTATTGTATTTTTGATGCTATTGGGTACTGGTTTTATAATCTCAACTTGATTGTTTATTTCTTATATGTACAGAGATATAGTTATTTATTATATAACCTTGTTAAAGTCACTTAGTAGTGATAGCATATTGTGTAGATTCCATTGGATTTTTTTGCATAGATCATGTTTATAAATAAAGATAGTTCACTTCTTCCCTTTTCTATTTTTCTTTCTTTTTATTTTTGCCTTACTACACTAGGTTGAAGCTTCAAGACAATGTCGAATAGGAGTAGTGAAAGGACATTGCGTTGCCTTGTTCCTGTTTTAGTGGAAAGCATTCAGTCTTTTACTATAAGCATTACTGTAGTCTATAGGTTTGTCAGAAATGTGCTTTATGAGGTTGAGGAAGTGGCCTTCCAGTGCTAGTTTGCTGAGAGTCCTTATGAGAAATGGATAACAGATTTGCCTGTTCTTTGTCTCTTGAAATGATCATATATATACTTTTGGTTTGTTATTATGGTAAATTATATTTTTTCTTTTGTATGTTAAACTGGCCTTGCTTTCCTGGAATAAACTTCACTTGACCACAATGTATTATTAATATCATAGATTTTTAGACTTAATTTGCTAAAATTTTGTTAAGAACTTTTGCGTCTGTGCTCCTGAGAGTTATTGGTTTATAGTTTTCTCATAATGTCTTTGTCTGGTTTTAGTGTCAGTGTAATGCTGGTCTTACCTAATACATTGGACAGTATTCCCTCTTCTTCCATTTTATGGGAAAGTGTATAGAATTGATATTTGTTCTCTTCTAAATGTTTGGTAGAATTCATCAGTGAAGCTGTCTGGATCTGGAGTTTTCTTGTTAGGGAGGTTTTTAACTATATATTTAATTACTTTAGTAGATACAGGGCTATTCTTTTTATCTGTTTCATCTTGAGTGAGCTTTGTGTTTTTCCAAGAATTTGGCCATTCTACCTAAGTGGTCATATTTATTTGCACAAATAGATTTTTGATTTCGGTAATTGGTGTCCTCCGTTTTTTTAAAATACAAATAACATTTTAATGAAAAATAACTGCCATCTAAAAAAAATTGTGAGAATGGTATTTTTACATTTTAGCTTTTTAATATTTTGTTTAATAAAAGCTAGGTTCTTATATTTGTTTCTGTATTCAATCTGTTAAGTTTTGTTGTTTTAGTCGAAGTGTATAAAGTAAGTCTGGCATACACAGATATATAGCAAAAAGGCAGGATCTCGATCCCAGGGGTCCCAGGAGCCACAAGTGGATAACCGTATAACATTATGGGGTATTATAGTTTAGTCTCTGTGATATGTGTTCCCAATATCATATATTGGCCATTATATTTAACATTTATAAAAATCTCAAATTCGTAATATGTCTGGAATTGTTTTTTTCTAGCTCTTTGTTATACAATTCTTGGTCCATGCTTACTGACTTTAGTGATATTTTTGGTGCTCTTATCCATAATATCTTGGGGCTTCTGCTAAACTCTACGGGCCTGTTGATATTTATTTTAGGTTTTCTTAATCAGTTTCTTAAAGATATTTTATGAATTTTAAGATTAAGCATGCTACTCTTTGGCACTCGTTATAGGCTGAGTTGTGTTTTCCCAGAAGTCCTAGATTCCAGTACCTTAGAATGTGACCGTATTTGGAAATAGGGTCTTTAAGTTAGAATGAGGTCAGTAGGTAGGGCCTAATCCAGTATGCTTGGTGTCCTTATAAGAGGAGATTAGAACAATGACACAGAGAAAGAGGACCATGTGAAACAGAGAAGAGGGCCTATTACAAGCCAAGGAGGGAGTCTCAGAAACCAACCCTGCCAACATGTTGATCTTGGACTTCCAGCCTCCAGAATTGTGAGCAAGTTTCCGTTTTTTAAATTACCCCGTTACAGCAGCCTGTTGTAATGTTCTTGGTTAAGAATGCCTGAGGCACTCACCCAGCCATGTCGAGCCCCACAGTGAGCCCCACAGACCTTCCCTCCATCACCAGTGGGGCCAGTGTTGTGGTTGGACCTGCCCCCTGTGTGGTTCTTATGACGCAGGGTCATGTCTGCAAAGCCATTGGGGAACTTTGAAGAACAAGATTTGTTACTCACAGGTCTTGGAGGGTACATGGCATGCCTGAAGGCCACATGGCAGTGAGGCCTGGGGTAGAGAGAGAGGGAGGGAGCATGGATCTGAGGCTCTGCCTTTATGAGAGCCTGAGGGTGGGATCTCTTTATTTGGTGAATTTAATGGCTAAGAGTGGAAATTAAGGCACGGAAAGGGAAAAATAGTGTCACTCAAGCAATCAGTTATCTAGGATACACAGGGCTCTTAAAAGGGAAGCTTCATGAGTGTGGGCAGACTGGTTCTTTAGTCGTTTTTTAGTAGCTGTGTAATACAGCTGGCTATATCTTTATTTGAAATGGATGCTTCAGCAATCAAAAGCTTAATGTCATGCACTTAACACTGCACAGCCCTAGCAAACTAATCTAGCACTGTTATGTCATCTGTTGGACTATCACTTTTATACTTTATGTCAGCTACTATAGATATAAACTGTTCTTCAGAACCTAAAATAATGGCAGAAAGACAAAATGCAGATTGTTTATTCACAGTGAGAAAGCATGGGAAGCTGAGTTAGTACCAAATGGCTAGGAACATTCTATAGCACTCACTAGATTGGCTGATTTACCATGAGAAAAATATATTAACTGCCCTATTTAGTATTCTAATGGATTTATTTACTCATCTAGTGTTTCTAAGAAGAACCATATGGTGCTAAACCAAGTAATGGCCCCCAAAGGTATCCAGTTCCAAATCCCTGGAAATGTAAATGTTACTTTATAGGACAAAATGGACTTTGAAGATGTAAATTAAAGATTTGAGATAGTAGGATTATCCTGGAGAGTATCCTGGATTATCCAGGTGTGCTGTAAATGTAATCACGAACTTCCTTATAAAAGGGAGACAAAAGAGAATTTGACATAGAAGAGCAGAAATCCAAATGACAGTGAGAACAGAGATTAGAATGATCTGGTGAAAAGCCAAGGAATGCCAGTAGCCACCAGAAGCTGGAAGAAGCAAGAAGTAGATTCTCCCCTGAAACCTTTCAAGGGAGTCTGGCCCTTTTGATACCTTGATTTAGTCCTGTAAGGCTCAGTTTGGGTTTCTGGTCTCTAAAACTGTAGTAGAATAAATTTCTGTTGTTTTAGGTCACAAAGTGTATATAGTATACAGCAACATTAGGAAACTAATACTCATGCTATAACAAATCAGTTCTAAATGTGGTATGACTTTATATTTGCGTAAATCTTTGATATTGGTTCTTGTCATCTTCATGATATGGATTAAAAATGTATTTTTAAAAGAATATTATAAAATTATATATCTTCAAAATCCTGAGGAAAATGTGAAAAATTCTCCAAGTTTCTTGCCAAAGTTCTGTTATGGAATAGTATTTCTTATCTTTAACTGTGTTATTTTTTTAAGACTGATATCTGACCTAAACAGTTTCTAACTTTCCTTTTATTTTTCTTGAAAATGTCAAGGTCCGAAAATCAAATAATTTAGAGCAAATTTCCTCACCCCCTTTTTGGAGGGAGGACATTTTCTATTCAGCTTAAAGAAGCATTCTCACTTTAATTATAGTTGTTTAAAGGTAAATTTTAGAGGAACAAGCTATAGTAAAGATGTACTAACAATATAGATTCTTTGCTGAATGTGAATACATACTACAGAGCATATAAATGTTTATTTGGGGGAGTTGAGGGGCTAAACCTTGTCATAGCATTAAATCTTATCTTATTATTCTCTAAAATAAAATTCTCTTACTGTATGAATAAACATTTATTTCAAAATTAGTTATTCTGCCAGAGATTCATAGCACCTAACACAATGCCTGGTGTTTTCATATTAGTTGATGGAACTTTGGAATTTTAATATGTTTTAGACATCTGAAAATTTTGAAGCTAGATAAAAATGCTCTAAGATGTAACAAAGATTTCTGGTATAGCTTTGGTCCTCTCTCCTTCCCTTTCTTCCCTTCTTATTATTAAAATACATGTATTAGCTAACATTTGTATCACTAAAATATATATGTGTACATATTTACTTTAAATTCTGTTTCTTTTTTAATGTACTAATTTTGTCTCTAAGGTTGTTCATTACTGGTATGGTACTAGAACTTCATGCCATCAGACGACTTACATATTTTGTTTATTTGAATAATTAATCACGTGTAAGGACCAGTAAACTGTGATTTGTGTGGGCTAAATCCAGTCTACCCCATACCCATTTTTGCAAATAAAGTTTTATTGGAATATAGCAATGTTCCTTTGTTTACATAGTGCTATGGCTGCTTTCACCACTACAGTGATAAATACTTGAGTAGTTATGACAGAGACCATATGGCCTGCAAAGCCTAAAATATTTACTCTCTGGCTTTGTCCAGAACGAGTTTGCTGACCCCTCTTGTAGTGTTTTGCAAACATTTATTTCAGAAATTAAAAAAAAAAAATTGTTCTTGGGATTTGACACCAATTTCTCCAACTACTTATAGTAGTTGGTTCTTAAGATAATTTTTCTGGAGGTTGATTAGCTGACATTCTGAAAAAGCCAGAAATAGTGAGGAATGGGATTTGTGCAGATAGCATGATGGTACAAATTCTGCAAGTTTATGGCTTCATTCCTTTGGTATCTTTAGCATATAGAGGTTAGTTTATGTAGGAAATGATAGAAGAAGCTCCGTTAGAGGTTTGGTATTATGACACCAATCTGTATATAGCAGTATTGTTCTGATACTAGCCACCTGGAATCAAGATTGCTCTCACTTCAGATGCCAGTGGCAAGTTGGGTCCCCATTCTTTCTACACTCTTGACCATCCATCCGGTCACTAATTTGGGGGTTCCCACAACCGTCCTCAGATTTGACAGTTTACTAGAATGACTCACAGAATTAAGAAAACATCCTCATTACAGTTTCATTTTAAAGGTGATAGATCAGGACCAGTCAAATAAAGTGACACATAGGGCGAAGTCTGGGACAGCCCCAAACACAAGAGTTTTCGTGCCCTTTTTCTGTGAAATCAGGGTATATCACCTTCCTAACACATCAATGTGTTCACCAATCAGAAGGCTCCACTGAACTTTGATGTCCAGAGTTTTTACCAAATGTAGTAGGTATGATTGATCAAATCATTGGGCACGTGATTAAACTCAATCTCTCTCTCTCCTCTGCTGCCCAGAGGTTGGGCTGACTTAGAGCCTCAACAAAGGCTCTCTGGAGAGCAGCTAATAGCAGGCAAACTGAGAGGGAGTGGCTCTTAGTCTATGCTTGGAAAAAGGAAACAGCCTTGGTGGGTTTGCTGTTTTTATAGCCAGTTGACGCCATGCTAGACAACTAAAACTCTGATATAAAACTGCGTACTGCTTGATGAATAAGAGGGCAGAATCATGGTGACCACAACAGCTAGAAAATGAGAAGAGAAAGAGACCTGAAGAAAGAGCGCCGTAAGTTTACCCATATCATAGGCTGACCCCCAGTTGTGCATGTGTGGAACAAACTGTAGCACCCTAGCGAAGGCTAAAAGAACTGATTTCAGCCGCTGCCCAACTTAGAGGAGACAGTTTGGAGTTTAAGTCTAGCCAAATTAATGTCAGCATTTTTCAGAGGACGATAACAGGATTTAGTGTTTTTGCAGGGTATAATTTATCATGTACAGCAAGGGTCCCCAACCCCTGGGCCATGGACCAGTATCGGTCTATGACCTGATAGGAACTGTGCCGTACAGCAGAAGGTGAATGGCAGGCAACTGAGCGAAGCTTCATCTGTATTTGCAGCTGCTCCCCAGCACTAGCATCACTACCTCAGCATCACCTCAGATTAGCAGGCATTAGATTCTCATTGGAGCACCAGTCCCTGATGCCAAAAAGGTTGGGGACAGCTGATGTACAGGCTATTTATAATTACTCGACCTGTGAAGAAATGGGAAAACATGACCAAAACTCAACATAAAAGGCATTCGAGATCAATCCTCAGATGATGTACATGTTAGATACATAACTATTTCTTTATACGATCAATCCTGAATTCAAGGACTTAAAACTTCATGGTTAAAGGGGAATTTAAGAAACTAGTTTCATTTATTATGTTAATATGGAGTGAAATGCATTCAAGTCTGAGGTAATGGCATTAGACAAAGACACGGATGACTTGTTGCAGGTGACTAGGATGTAGGGTGTAATGTTTGAAGTGGGGAATGTACCTGGAGCTTAGTTTGGAAACATCTGAGATTCTAAATTAAAATTCATTTCCCTTTGGTTTGGTCACACTGATAAGACTGAATGATAGGTTGTGCTGTCTTAGTGTGGTAGAGGGTATCCTTTTGCTTTTTTTCTGCTTCTGCTACCTTCTTGGTGCTAGAACTGTAGCTCCTGAATCAGAGCAACATGCTGAGAAGGAAGTACCAGTCTTCCTGAAGTTTAGACTAAACCAGCTTTTAGTTTTGTCCTAATTAATAGTATAATAAGGGACTGTTCTCATCTTAGAGTAAGGACTACCATTGTCAAAAAGGGACTTTGGAACTCTCCTTATAGCTTGATTATAAATAGCTCATGTGGGAGTCTCTTTCAGATCATGTTTTTTTTGGTTATCGAAGCCATTCACCAGGCTACCACTTGAACCTCCTAATCGGTTTCTGAGTCTTCACAGTAGAATGACTAATCTTGTTTCAAAGCCTCGAAATGGTTTTTTCCTTCCGATATTTAAACCTCAAATTCTTTAGCATGGTACAAAAAGCTCTCTGACTTGGTCTCCCAGCTTTCATTGCATTCTTGCCATACCTAGCTTCTTGAACTGTTCTAAACATAGTATGTAAATTTGTGTCTCTTTGCTTTTCCATAATCTATTTGTCTTACTTGGAATTAACTTTGTCCTGTCTCTGTTCTGCTTAACACAAGGACCATCTGAAGTCTCCATTGATTAGCTCAGGGAAGAATTACTGGCTCTGTCTTTGTGCTGTGCCATCTAACTTGTTCCTACTTTGTCAATGACTTGAGGTATGTGTCTCCCCTTCCTCACTTTTTAAAGGTAAAAGCATATTTAAGTCATCTCTTCATCCTTAAAACATAGTAACTGGCACTTAAGTGGTTTGAGAAGTGTTTGTTGAAGGGTAAGGCAGTGTGGTATGGCATACTTTGGAGTCACAAAGACCTGGGTTTGTTCAGATTACATAACTTTTTTGAGTTTAGTTTTCTCATATGCAAAATTGGGACATTAGTGCTAGCCTTAGAGATAAAAATACTTGCATGTAAAGCACTTAGCCTAATACCTGAATATAAAATGTTGGCATTATTAGTCATCATATTTTTCATACATTTGGCATTATTTGCCATCATATTTTTCATACATTCTCTTCTATTTACCCTCTCTTGCACTCTTCCTTCCAATTAACATGCAAGCATGTTTGTTTTTTTTCCATCTAAATAAAGCTTTTTTTTTTTTTTTTAACCATACCCTTTGAGATACTAAATTTTCTCTCTTGAGAATTCACAACCCAAGTTCTCGTATCTCTCATCTTGTGGAGTCTTCATCTAATCATATGTGTGCCTCAGCCCATTGAGATTTGATTTTCTTTTTCCACTCCATGGATGTTGCTTTTGCAAAGAAGAGCAATGATATGTTTGTTTTAAATCTAATAGCATAATTTTTTTACCTCATTCGTGTTACTTTTACTTGTAGCATGTAACAAATTTGTAATTATGTTTTCTTGTATGTTTACTTATTTAATGCATGTGTCTTCTGTTGGAGGTAAGTTTAACGATGACAGGAACCTCATATGTTTTGTGCATCCCTGTATTCCTCCTGTTTCCCATAGGGCCTGGAAAGAAATAGGTCCTTGAATCTTTGAATTATCAATGTAGCACTTTTGAAAATCTGTAGTTCTTTGCAAATCGGACAAAATGTCAATATCGTTTTGAGGAAGTTCTCCAGTTAAAAATAAAATGAATGTACCCTAGGGTAAAATTTAAATTACCCGTAATTTGGTTCATAATCTTAATAGATTACTTAATATGGTCACTAACAATATTTTTGCCTATTCCCTGAAAAAGTCGAAGTGTGGAGAATTTTTTTAAAAAAGGTTGAAGTGTATTAGAAGTTGCAATTAGGTATTACCAATGTTTGCATTCTTCTCCACACTCTCACTCTTTCTTGCAGTTCTTGTGAAATGACCAGACAAGAGCTTTTTATCAAGAAATAAGAGAGAGTAGGACTTCTACCATATTAAAAAACAATCACTGTGCACATTATTTTATTAAAAACCTACACCTACCTCTATCGTAAGATGTGTTACTCCTTGAATTTTGCCTTCAGGATAGAGGTTAGATTGTTAGCATGGTGTTAATGCAAGCATGATCTTGTCTCCTTGCTTCTCTGGCTTCATTCCTTTCCTTTTCTTGCTTCATATTCTGTGCTTCAAACGTCTTAATTAACCCACTGTTCTAACAGTGTAACTTTTTAGTGGCTAGTTTCCTTGCTTGGAATGTCTGTCTACCCTGTTTCCTCTGCCTGGCTAACTCCTGCTCATTCTTTAGACTTCAGCTTAATTGTCCCTGTTCAGGGAAGTGGAAACCTTTTCCTTGGTCCCAGAAGGCCAGGTTCGATCTTGCCATGTACTTCTCTGCGTACTCTTACATGACAGATAACTTCTGTTTGATCTTCCTGATCTGCTCCCCCGCCGCCACCCCCTCCCCCCAGGCCCCCCAATGGTCGATACTCTGGGAGGCTTACCTGTATGGATTATGTCCATGGGCATCTGTGACTTCCGGTTTCAGATTGATTGCCGCCAGTGTGGAACACAGGCAGATCAAAAACAGTAAGGAAGTTAAGCTCAGAATATTTATTTCTTTGGTTTCTTCCCTGTGGGTTGGCTGTGTCCCAAGACAAGTCAGTACTCCCCTTAAGGTAGCCTTCTCTATGTGACTTTTCTTCCGAGTTCCAGTAGTCTCTGCTGCCCCATATCCTTTTGGATTTATAGATACTACTGCTGCTAACAGAAGTTCCTGTACCTTGTTGTGTTCCTTCTCCCACACCAATCCTTTGGGTTAGTTTCTTTGTATATAAATGTTCTTTGAATTATTCTAATTGAAATATTTCATTAGTTTCTGATTGAAAGTCTGGCTGATATGATCCAACATACATTATTTCTGATATTGCCTTCTCTGTCTTCAGCAGTTGCCTGTTTTTGCCTTTGTCCTCACTTAGGTAAACAGGAGGCTCAGTTGAAGCTGAAAAGCAACTCCTTCCACTTTAGACAGGACAATGCTGCTTTTGTTTATATTATATGTTGCGATTTTATGTAAGAGTGGATTGATTGAAATTAGGATTGAACAACAACAGAAAGGTTTGAAAATCAATGAATGCAAGGAAAAAAATCTTTAAAATTTTTAAATGACCATTAAGGTTCATTAAAGGCCTGGCATCAGCCTTTATTTTTAACCTCGCCCCACACTACTAACCCTCTTGGACTTTTAAATTGCAGGGATTTAATAATACCGTCTGCCATGTCAGTGTCCTGGAATGCATTGTTATAGACCTGTTTCACCTAACTAACTCTCTCATTTATCCTTGAGATCCTGCTCTAAATTTTATTTAAGGGTAATTTTTCCCTAATGCCCCTTTCTGTCCTGCCTCCCACCTGCATGCTTATTTTTACGGTTCTCTATTAACTGTTTTTATAGCATTCTATCGTTTCATAGCATTTATTATTAGAATTATATTGTTACTTGTCCTATTATTCAATATCTGCCTTCCATAGGGGTCAGTTGTGATTGTTGCTATATTCCCAGTGCCTACCATGCATGTATCCATTTATTCAACAAATGAAAGGAAGTTAGAGTAAAGGGTTACAGAAGCTCTTTAGAGTGTGGTTCAGAAAATTTAGGGCCATTAGAATTTTCAGTTTCGAGTGGGGTCATCCCTTTTTAATTTCAGGTGATGAGAAAAATCAGTATATTCTCTTTTTAGATAAATCTTATTTGATTTTATTCTTCTATAGATTAATGGAACATTGATCACTAAATATCTGAATCAGTGAACTAAAAAATAAAGTCCTATTCTCATTTTTATAACTAAGTAATAAAAATGACTTAAAACATTTTTTGGGGGTGCAATTTTAAGCTTATAGAAAAGTTGCACGTACAGGAGACAAATTTTTGTTTTGAACTGTTTAAGAATAACTTGGTTATGATGCCCCATCGTCCGTGGATACTTTGATGTGTATTTTCTAGGCAGAAGTACATTATGTTATGCATAACTATAACAATCATCAAAATCAAATAATTAACATTAATACATTGCTACCAGTTATTCTTCACATTTTGTTTAAATTTACCAGTTGTTCCAAAAGTGTTATAGGTAAAGGATCCAGTTCAGATTCATTCAGTTATCACGTCCCCTAAGCCGCCTTCAATCTGTAAGAGGTAGTTGCTCAGTCTTCCCTTGACTTTACTTGACCTTGACACTTTTGAATATTATAGGCCAGTTAATTTGTAGAATGTCAACATGGGCATGCTTAATGCTTCTCACAATTACATTAGGTGATAAAGATGGCTTTGGAGACAATAATAGCTTCCTATTTAAAAATCACTCTCATTGTCTTAATTTTTAAAGGAAAGCCTTTGTTGTTTCCATTTTAAGTCTTTTACTAAATGTTTTTAGTTTAGGGCTTGTAAATTCATAATAATCTTTAAAGACAGAGGACACCTTTAAAGAACCTGACATATCTATCATGGCATAACATCCCTACAAATATTTTGTAAGAGGTTAACAGAATTTACTGTCATAGGAATTTCTATTTCAACTACTCAGGATTAATATATTTTGCTATATTTTGTCATTACGATTATTTCTGACTCAAAAATTCTTCAGCTTCAGTGGTACTTGAGAATTTCTGAGACATAAATAAGCATATTTAATTATGGCAGAAGTTATTTCTAAAATAATCTTGGTTAAAAACAAATTGTACACATTTTAGTTCAGTTTTAGCTCTGAAATAATTTGAAAATTCAAATGAAGGCAGTCAGAATCACTGTTCTAAGCTTATTTTTAGATTTTTTTTCTTTTAGCTGGTTTCCTTTCTAGCCACCTGCAGTTTTGTGTGCAGTCAAACTGTCCCCCCCACCAAGCTTGGCATGTAAGTAGCTTCTCTAAGGCTTTGGTATGTTCTTTTTAAAGAGCAAAGTGTAAATTAAGAAACCTTCATTGAGTACTTAAATTTATTTAAAAATACTTTAAGTAAAAATATAGCATTATTACAGAATAAAGGACTCTACCTCTAGGAATCTTTTTTGATTGTAGTTTATTTTGTCTAGATATTATTAACATACTATAAAGTAATATATAGAATGTATCTTTTCCATTTTTTACTTTCAGATTTTTCCTGTTTTTAAAGATTTGTATCACTAAGCATAACTGGATTTTTAAAAAAGTATATCTTTTAACTGGGGCATTTATTGCATTTATACTTAATATAGTTATTGATATATTTGGATTCAAATGAACCACCATTATTTTGTACTTTTTATTTATGTCATCTGTTTCTTTTCTGTCCTTCTGGATTAACATTCTGTTTTGTATTAACATTCTTTGGAGACCTTATTGTGTGTGTGCACGCATGTTTGTGCATGTGTATGTTTGCTGCCTCTTGCTCATGGTGAATTGTTTCCTTATGTGTTTTACAAATTTTGATTGTGAGCTCATCTTAAGATCTCATTTTTGAGATCTCTGTACAGTCTGAGGGGAATACCATTGATAAGATAAACGGTATATTTTCAGACAGTTTTATTCTGCCAAGTGTTCTAGTGATAACCATCAATTTAGGAGTATTTCGAGTTTAGAACCTGAAAATTTCATGGGAACATGTTATACTTTCTAGGACAAGTGCTGTTCCGTGTGTGTGTGTGTGTGTGTGTGTGTGTGTGTGTGTGTGTGTGTCAGTGTCAGTGTCAGTTTTTAGCTGCTATAACAAATTACCACAAACTTACTGAATAAAAAACCCACAGTGTTACTATGTTATAGTTCCTAAGGTCAGAAGTGTGAAATGGGTTTCACTGAGTCAAAATTAAGATGTTGCCAGGGCTCTCACTTCAATTATCTTAGATAATCTTCCCATTCAGGATCCTTAAATACGTCCACAAAGGCCCATGTGCCATATCAGTTCAACTTTCCCACCTTCAACATGTTTCTAAGGACTTATATTTTGTTCCCATTTGGCATAAAAGTCCAGTCTCCTTCGTTAGTAGCCAGCAGGCCCCTAGAGAGTGGCTTCTTTCATGTTTTCTTCTCTGGGTTTAAGTCCTCCCTTTTTATACTCTCCCTGGATTTTCTTTACTCTCTTTAACATTGGACTGTGAACAGGTGGCTTGTAGTGGGGGAGTTTTCAGGTTATCTCATCTGCCATATTGCCCTAGTTGACATTCCTTACGTTAACAAGGTATTTATGAGTTTTAATAAGACATAGAGTCTGACATTTTTATTTTCCTATTATACTTTAATTTAAAATGCTTTTAATTTAGCCTCAAAAAACCTCAATGAATCTCATCTTTGTAAAAGCTTGTCTGTTAACTGTGCTTAAAATCAGTTTCTCTATTTGAACATTCTATCAACAAACTATCTTTCTTTAATCTGATACAGTCTGTCCTGGTTTACTCTGATTTCTGCTGCTCAACCAGACCAAGAATCTATCTCTCTTACCACTTCCTGCCTCCTTTCTTGACTGTCTGGTTAGGTGGTTCTCTTTCAATTAATATTTTATTTTCTGTTTTTCTGTCTTATTTGAGCTAAAGACATATAGATATTATTCTATACCCAACTGTTATCATTGAGCTTTATCTCACAATTTCTTTTGCTGCTTCCATTCAGTAATATGTGAATCTGGTTAAAAGCCAGTCACATACTACACAAGGGATTATAATGAAAAGTCAAGTTCTGTATCACTGCTTTCTATACTTTGTCTTGCCCTCTAGAGCACTTATATAGTGCGTACTGTGTATCAGGCTTTTTACACACGTGAACACCTATGAATTAATTCATCTTTAGAACAACCCATCTTACAGATGAAGAAGCTGATCCACAAAGAAGTTATATAACTTGTCAGGATCATACAGCTATTAAATGGCATTATTTGAACCAGGCAGTCTGATTTTAGAATCCGCTTCTTATCAGTATGCTGTACTGCCCTTAGTTTTAGACTAAAATTATATTCTCAGACTTTTAAAAGCAATAGTCCATTTCTTCTGGCTTCCCTTGTTGTTACTGAGTGATCTTTGTCTCTGATTCTAGATCCTTTTTGTATAATGTGTTTTTCTCCCTGGAAACCTTTGGAATTCTCTGTAGCTGCGGTGTTTTGAAATTTTACCAGGATTTAACTTGTTATTAGGGTCTTTTAAAAATAGACTCTGCTGGCACTTGGTGGGCCTTTTCAATCTGGAGTTATGCTACTATATTTTGGGAATATAGTGTTATTTGGTAATTTATTTTCCTCTATATTCTGTTTTTGTTTTTGTTTTTGTAGATGTTCTGTTCAGATATTCGACCTTTAGTATTAATGTTTTAGTATGGTTTTCCTTTTCTAGTTTCCATCTCTTTGGGAGACTTACCAAGCTTTCTTTTTTACAAGCTGAATTCTTATTTATTAATGGGTTATCTTTTATTCTTCAGTATATAATATAAAAAAATTTTTTTAAAGTATTTCTCTAGTCTGTGCAAAACTTTTTTTTCCCCTTCTAGTCCTTTTTTTGTTTTATTTTTTTAGGTCCCTCCCTACCCCCTTAATGAAATGTTGCCTCAAATAACCTGGTGATCCTTGGCTGTCTGTGTCTAAGAATGAGGAACTAAAATGCTTAAAAAGGAAATTATGTGACAGAGACTGTTACTTGGTGGTGGCGGGGGGATGATTGGGCTTTGAGCAGTGGTGCCCCAGACTTTCAGTATGAAGGAGTTATTCTTGTGCCATACTATTTTGCAGTGGAGAATTTTCTAATTTTCGTCATGAGAACTGCATTCATGAGGGAATGCTGGTATTCTTAGACCATGGTGAATGGAAAGACTGGAAACTCCACTGTTGAGTGTATAGACACTCACTTAATTCTCCAGCTTTTTAACTCTGTTCCTCATTTTTAAAGAAAAGTAGTTTTAATGGGATAAATTCACATACTAGACCATTCACCCACTTAGAGTGTACAATTCAGTGGCTTTTGATATCTTCACAGAGTTATGCATCTGTCACCACAAGCAATTTTGGAACATTCTCATTACCTCAAAAAGAAAATTATCAAACCTTTGCTATTAATCTCTTTGCTATTAATCCCCAATCCTTGTATCCTCTTCCTGCCCAACTCTAAGCAACTAGTAATTGACTTTCTCTCTATATAGATTTGTCTGTTCTGGATATTTCATATTAATACAACATGTGGTCCTTTGTGATGTCTTCTTTCACTTAACATGATATTTTCAAGGTTCATCTATGTTGTAGTATGTATTAGTACTCATTCCTTTTTATTGCCAAATTATATTTATTTTATAGATATATCACATTTTACTTAATTATTTATCAGTTAATGAACATTTAGATTGTTTTCACTTTGGGGCTATTATGAATAATGGTGCTGTGAACACTTGTTTACCAGTTCTGCATGGACATATGTTTTCAGTTATATTGGTTATATACTTAGGAGTGGAATCTCTGAATCACAGGGTAACTCTTTTTAACCATTCAAGGAACTGCCAGCTGTTTTCCAGAGCGGCTGTACCATTTTACATTTTCACCAGCAGTGTATGAGGATTTCACTTTCTCTACATCCTCCAAAACACTATTTATTTTTTTTTATTAGCCATCCTAGTGGGTGTCAAGTGGTATCTTATTGTGGTCTTGATTCTTTTCCTCACTTTTGTAGTCTGTAGAACCTGTTGCTTCCAAATTCTGAGCCTCTCAAAAGTTATTTTTTTTTCTTTTAAAATATGTATTGAAATATCTTCTACTATATTGTATTAGTTTCAGGTGTACAGCATAGTGATTCGACATTTATATCTCTTCTGAAATCATCATCAGGATAAGGCTAGTAATTATCTGTCATCGTACAGTTATTACATTATTCTTGACTATATTTTCTATGCAGTATATTATATCTATGTGACTTCTTTATTTCATAACTGGAAGTTTTTACCTCTTAATTCTCTTCACCTATTTGGCCCATTCCCCTACTCCCCTATATTTTTCTTTTAGGATAAATTGCCTTGCAGTCTCAGGCATTTTGGGTTCTAGCTTCTGTTCTGATAAGTTAATATCCTCAAATGTGGTCATTACTTATAAGAAAAATTATAGGACCAAAAATATTCCTCTGATGAATGCGAAAGAAATGAGACTCAGAATGGGCTACTATTGAGTACAATCCAAATCTTTTCAAAGTATTGGATATGACTCTTCTGATAATAGTGATTTGCACTCCTTGTTACATGTTTCATATAGCTAGGGCATCTTAAATGAACTAAGTAACAATTCTTAATTCTAAGATTGTTTATAAAAGTTGTATTATTGGCTATAAGCTTTAACTTGTTTAGTATCATCTAGTAAACTCAGGGTTAAACACTTGAATATAGATTGGAGAAACAATAATAATATTAATAATAATAATAAAACCTACTATTTATTTTGTTCTTTCTGCATGTAAGACACTGTTAAAAATCCTTTATATATATTAATTCTAATTCTTGTAATTGTGTGAGGTTGATATAATTCTTTTTTAAATCTTATCTGTATGGTAAGAAAACCGAGGGCATGACATGGTTAAATAACTTGCCCTAGGTCACACAGCTAGTAAATAGTAGGATCTGCTTTTAAATCTATGCAGTCTGGTTCCTGACCTGTGCTCTTTGTAATTAGACTATAATGCCTGACATTTCTACAGAATTTTAAATATATTTTTAAGAAGGGAGAGATACTCTCCCTTCTTAAATATTAAATATTAAAACAAAAGTTAATTCTTAGTAAGGAGTAGTAGTTGGGTAATAAGTTCAAATTCATGATCTGATGTTCAGAATATAAACTGTGCTCTAATATTCTCTTAATTACCTTAGATTCTAGTTTGGATGGAAAATGATTATCACTAAATTGAGCACAAAAAATATTTTTTTCAAGTGGATATATAATTACCATGTGGAGTGTTCTGTAGTATGTCTTATATTCTTAAGCAAGAAGAGACAAAAATGTCATTGGGTGATACTAAAAAATTGGGAATGGGCCAAAGTGTTAGTGACAGATCCAGTTTTTCCCAGGATAAAATATTTCAGAATAATTCTGATCCAGGTGTTTTGTATTGTGTTTTTCAACCAAAGTCTTATTTTGTAACTCATCGTTTCTAAATAGATCTGTTTTATAGTGTGTATATATAGGTCATTCTGAATTAAGTTAGCTTCACAGTTGATTGGGACCTTGTTTCAAGCTTATTGAACAAAGCTCTGTAACTCAGAATTTTGGGCATAGGGCCATTTCCAGAGCCTGGTCCAAATAAGCAGTAACAGACAAAGATTGTCTCTTTCTTGGCTGAAGACTTTCTCTGTTTGGCTTGCTTGTCTCAGTACTCTTCTACATTTTTTCTACCCATTTTATACCCCTTTCCTATTTCTGTTTAGGGCAGAAGTGTGTCGATTTTCATTCTGTAGTTATTATTTCAGCAAACATTGATTGTGCTTTTTACTTATAGATAGGGTTCTTTGCTTGACACTTATAATGCCTTCCCTGTGTTGACAGAGGTAGTTATGAGGATCGCTGGCCTTCCAGTATGGTATTGCAGAAAATATGTGAAGTATTAAGTAGTTTTGCTATGTCATATTTTTTCCCTGCTTGCCTTTCTGTCTTCCGATAATTAGAGAAGCTTTTTCTGCAGAATCTTTGAAAGAAGAATGTCCCCAACCCCCACCCCAAACTGGTAAGGAAAAGGAAAGAACATAATTAAAATAACGTTTCTGCACAGTAGTTTTAAATAATCATATCTTAAAAAGATAATTAAAAATCTTGCCTACTTAAGAAAGTTTATCCTTTTAATTCAACATTTGTTTTAAAAAATGTTTTTCTTAATAGGATAATATTTGGAATATTTTAATCATTTCTTTAGAACCTTTGCTTTCCACAAAATTTATTCAGTTTCTAATCTCATAAATGACCTACTTGGCCCTTTAAAAAGAAATTGTGAGATTTCATTTTTCAGTTTCCTTAGTCTTTCTTTAATAACTCATAATAAGAGTAGAATTCAGCTTATTTTTATTCGCACTATTTAAAATTTTCTCTAATCTCTGAGCAGGTGTTGTATTTTCATGCCTTTTTGCCTTTGCTTATGTTGTTCCCTCTGCTTGAATTAATTTTTCTTTGGCCCCCACCCCCCTCCTCCTTTTTGGCATGCCAAATGTGGTTGGCTAAAATGAGGTTTCTTTTATGGAGTCTTTTGATGCTGCTCCAGGAATATTAATCATTTTTTCTCTGTGCTCTATTTGTACTTTGTGTGCAGTTAAAGACTTTTGAAAAATTATACTTAATACATTCAAAAGGATAAATATAGTGTGTTATAAAATTCGTAATAATATAACAAACATCTGTGTATCCACCACCAAAGTTAACTAAATTCTCTTTCTTCTACCTATATGTTTCAATCCATCCACCCAAAAGAATGTTTATTATTTCTTTGCCTTTTCGAAAAGTTTGTTAGATATATGTGTAGGCGTAAACAATTGTTGTTTAGTTTTGTTTGTATTTAATAAAACATTCATTTTATATGTAGTCTAGTATGGCATACTTTCTTTAATTCAGCATTATGTAAGATTTATCGGTATTTCATATATAGTTCACTCAGAGTAGTTCATTTATTCTCATCAATGTATAGTATTTTAATTATAAATATGCCACTTATTTGCATTTACATTTAATGGATCTGGAATTGTTTTTCCCCTTCTATGATGTGAGGTGGGGATCCATTTTCAGTGTTTTTATTTAGATGGCAAACAAGTTGCGCTATTTGAATAATGCATTCTTTCCCACTGTATCATCACAATAAGATACCAGGTTTGTTTCTGAGTTCTCTCTTCTGTTGAATTGATCTGTTAACCCTGTGTTAAGAACCCTACTGTCTTATTCACTATGGCTTTATAATAAATCTCAGTGGGAAGTCCCCTGCTTCCTTTCTAATTTTTTTTAAACCATGTCTTGGTCATTCTTTCCCCTTTGCCCTTCCATATGTATTTTGAAACTATGAAAAAATTTTCTGGAGTTTTTATTTGGAAGCATTGAAGCTGTAGATCTCTTTGGGAAGATTTGGCATCATTGGATATATGATATCCTACACTGGATAGGATTAGGGGAATGGGAGAGAGATGTATGGTTGTGAGTAGGTGTGTGTGGTGGGGGGGATGTTGTACCTGGCTTTGAAGGCCACATAATTACTTCAAGTTAATATTGTCAGATTCCCATTTCATTGTTTCCTTATTTCTTCCCTTATTTATAGTTGGATGGAGGTATAATTTCTTATGGTTTTATTTGGGGTGTTCTGATCATTTTTGGAGGTAGAATGTTTCTGTTGATTATCTTATGTTCCTCATTGCCATTGTTCTGTCTCACAACTCTTTATGTTACTTGTACTTGTCATATTGAGTCTGTCAGCAGAGTTTTCTAGTTGTGTTATATTAGCTCTAGATTATGCCTTTTATATTACCCAGATTCAAAAGCCTTGTTTGCTCTGTATTAGAATACTGCAGCTATTTATTTGTTATTAGTCCATGCAGTACAAGTTCATTTTATGTGCTGAAGTGCAATATAAAATATTAATAAAATTCAAAAAAATTTAAATGTGAAGACTTTCCTCAAATTAAAAAATTTTATGAACCATTGCATAACTTCAAAACTGGACAAAGAAATGGTTAAACTATGCATTGTCATTTGATGATTGGGCACTAAACAGAAACACTGTCCTGTAAACTTAGTTCTTGGATTTTGTGAGCTTTGAATTATATATAAGGTCCTTAGGAATGTACTTATGCCTTAAAAGGCGATCCCCCTGACCACGTTCATTCTATCCATTACTTCCAAATTGATCTCATACACATTCTATTTTGTTTCTCCTTCAGATGCTGAATCATCAAGCATGATATTCATTTACCAGATTTTTGTCTTTGGGTTTCCATCTTTTCTCTACTTTGTTCTACTGATATCTATGTCTGTAAGATCTGCTTTCTTTTTTCAAGTGAATTTTAGCTTTTAGGGCTTATTTACTTTGGAGTCATTGAGTTTCAAACTTGTAGAACCTCACTGTTCATTAGATTGGCTTTGAGGAGTCCTCCAAAATGCTATTATTGCTAGTGACAAAACTGGAGATTTGAACAGAATTCACCTTCATCTTTCTTTATTTTACTTTTAAAAACAAATGTATATATACTTTTAAAGTGTACAATATGATAATTCAATATACACCTATATAGTGAAATGATTATAGTCAAGCTAATTAACATATCCTCACATAGTTATCTTTTTTTTTTGGTGGTAAGACCACTTGAAATGTACTCTCATAGCAAATTTCCAGTATTCAGTACAGTATTATTAATTTAGTTATCCTGTGCATTAGATCTCTTACTCATCCTGACATAACTGCAACTTTGTAGACTTTGCCCAACATCTCCCCATTTCCTCCACCCCGACACTGGTAATCGCCATCTCCTCTGCTTCTGTTCTGCCTTTTTAGATTCCACATATAAGCGAGATCATGAAGTTTTTTCTTTCTGTTCCTAATGTCCTCCAGGTTCAACATTCAGTATATTTCTAATATGCAATGTGATATGTCCGTGTTTTCATATTTACCTTAATTGCTGGGTTGTAGAGTGGATAGTTTGAAATAAGATTCAGATTCGGTTAATATTTTTTAGTGCTTTTTTTGTATCAGGCAATATCATAGGTTCTAATATTATCCCATCCCCGTTTTATATAAGCAAAATGGAACCTTAGTGAGTTTAAAAGTTTGTATAAAATTTCGCAGCTAGTAAGTCAGAGAGCCAATGTTGAAACCTAGGTTTTTAAATTTCATGTATGTGCGCCATTTTTTTTAAAACTATTTTCTTCAGCTGTGCTTCATAGGTCCAGGGATTGCTGCATGGTGATCACTTGCACCTTCTAGTTCTAGCTAGGGTAACTCTTAAATTTTATCTCATGCATTAGAATTGAAAATTAATTTTCTTTATATTAAACTGCTTTTGCTATCTAAAGATGAAAAAAAAAGTGTGAAAGTAAGGATTCAAGTATGTGAAGGAATTAGTCTTACAGAAAAAGCTAACTTTGTCTTGGTGAACATATGCATGCTGTTGTTATACAAATGTTCCAAGACTGTTCCCCTCCTCCTACCTGCTTTATTCACTCACTCTGCCATATGGAAGGTTGTGCATTGCCGGATGGATTGTGATTTGGACTTTCATTATTCCTAATTGGAAGGCTGGGGAGAGGATAGACTCAGAAAATTTTTCAAGTAATTTGAAAGTGTGTCCTGCATAGTTCTGCAATGTGTGAGGGCAGTAGGAACGGTGAAAAAAGATGATTTTAAGGAGAGTTATGGACACCATGATGTTTGAGGAAAGTATGGAAAAAACTCTAGCCATTTTGAATTTGTTTTTTCCCATAAAGACTGGGAACCTTGTGGGATGTTCTTTTAATAAGATTTAAGCAGGTGAGATAGTGTCACATTTTTTCACTTTGTTTTCTCAAGTTTAGTGTTTTTGTAAAGATCACCATGGTTGCACGATGGAGAACAGATCAGAGAGAGGCTAGATTGAATGCAAGTGGACCAGTTAGGAAGCTATTGTAATAGCCAGGTTGGGCGATGATAGTTGATTGACCGGGATTAAAGTGTTGGAAAAAGAGGAAACAAATTTCTGATATGCACACTTTTTTTTTTAAAGAGAGGTATAATTGACATATAATATACTTGTTTCAGGTATACAACATAATGATTCGACGTTTGTCTGTATTGTGAAATGATCACCACAATAAGTCTAGTTAACATCTGTTCCATACATAATTATAAAATTTATTTTTCTTTTGATAGACTTTAAAAATTTACTCACTTAGCAACTTTCAAACATACAATACGGTATTATTAAACTGTAGTTGCCATGTTATACATTATATCCTGGTGACTTATCTATGAGCTTGTTTTTGTTGTTTGTTTTTTAGTATTTGTCTTTCTTTATCTGACTTATTTCACTTAGCATAATGCCCTCAGGGCCTATTCATGGTGTCACAAATGGCAAGATTTCATTCTTTTTTTATGACCGAATAGTATTCCATTGTATATCTATCTATATACCACAGCTGCTTTATCCATTCATCCATAGATGGACACTTAGGTTGTTTCCATATCTTGGCTATTGCAAATAATGGTGCACTGAACATGGGGTGCATGTATCTTTTTGAATTAGTGTTCTTATTTTCTTCAGATAAATACCCAGAAATGGGTATCTAAGAGAGCCATAAAATTTTGAGTTCTTCCCATCCACAGAGTGAACTGGTATACCCAGGTATGTTTGGTCCTCAGTTCCCATTGAAGACTTGGCAAACTTGATCCCACTGCTAGTCATCTTTCTCTTTAAAGCATCTGAGGTTGGGGCATAGGGAGGGGTTGGGAGAGAGCACCTGTGCACCAGTAAACAAGGTGCATTTTATTTTGAGCGGTACTGTAGCTGCAAGCTGATCAACCAATTAAACCTGTGTTGCTTTTGGTTCATCCAAAGCCCTATGTTCTGTAGCACTGACACCATCATTTCTGCTTGGGAACACCTTGATTCAGCAGCCACAGCCACATTGCTTTCTGGCACTGGCCATGGGTTTGTACCCTTTGGCTGACTTGGGCTTGATCTGCACAGCGGCATCATTTTTAGGAGTCCACCTAATTTGGGCTATTTGGTGTTCCATTGTCAAGATAATATCTCTTGAAGTCTTGCTGGATTTCGACATAAGGATTAGTGATGATTTCTAAGGCTGGTAGGGCTGGCAGCAAGAATTCATCTAGATTTCTTTGGGTGAGTTTCTCATTCTCCAGTGAATCACCATCATCATTTTCAATTGTATAGTAAGAGCCCTAAGACTAGTCAGTACCCGAGGGAGTTTTCTCAGGAAAGTTCTCCCTAGGGAGCCAAAGCTCTCTTAGAGCAGACTTGACTTGTTGCCAGAAAATGCTGAGGCCTTTTACTCACTCAGTGGATTGAATGTTGACAAAATAGACTGAGGGAGGGGCTGAGCAATAAGATAGCCATCTATTACCATTCTTCTTTAACAAACATTATGTGCCCCGCCTCAAAGTTCTCCTTGCAAACTAGCCTAAGTTCTAAAAGATTCTCTTGGTTCTCATCACAGTTTCAGTTTTCCTCCTGACACATTGCTTTGTAGGGGACAGAATCTTACTTGCTCCCTCCTCCATCCACCAGACAAATCTTAGTAGTAGCTGTTCAGACGGCACACCTGCTGAGGCTGATTGTCTGCTTGTTGGAGAGTTGACAGTATGCAGAGTCATTCAGGCTGCTGTCTTTGAGCATGCTACTTCCTGGTGCTCAGCCTAAACGACCTCCTCATTTCAGTCTCATTAACAGCTAATAAAGTTTTGGACCATTCATTGCCTGGTTGACCGTACAATTTAGTCAACATGTTAACCCACAATTCCCATCATCTCCTCTCAGTTCCTGTTAACTGGCTTCTCATTCCACTTCTAGAACGCTTTGTCTTTGTCAGCATTCCATCCTCATTGCCAAAACTGTCAAAAATTGCAAAGGGTTTGAGATTTCACCCTTCACGCAAGCTAACCAGTTAGTGTGCCGCAATATCATGGGTCCTGTTAGAAGACATGAGACAGACGAAGGATGTCATTACTCATGGCAGTAGCAGTAGCAAGAGCGTCAGCATTTGTGCCAGATAACTAGCCCCAGTTTCCATAGGATTCTTCCAAGAGAGCCAAGTGATGATGCCTGCACACAGAATGGGGTGCATAAAAGAAAAGAATTATCAGCTTAAGGGAACAGATCTTTTATAATGGGCAATAAGCCAACCTTTGCCCTGGAGGGTGACATTATCTTTATTATACTGGACAATACATAAACCTGTATTTCCCTTTCCAAGGAGACACTATATCTTCTAAGGCTGTTTACTGTATAAATATCCAGAACAAAAGGAGTCATTATCTTTTTTTGCAAGATTGCAAAAGTGCTAGAGACCCAAGGAAAGTTTTCTCCTTTACCTTGCTTTGGAGCTGGGAGAACATTTTTGATTACAGGTTCCTTCCCAATTTTTAAAATTCTGGTGAAATAGAATCTTAAGCAAGCGTTAATGTTAAACTTGTTTTCTTTCTGACAGTTTCTTTTTGCCCCACCCCTTGCTGCTTCAGTTCAGTTTACATCCTTCCTTTTTCTCACCTAGACTACCAGAAGTCCCTCCTAACTGGTCTCACTGCTAATAGTCTTGTTTTGTCTGGCCTCATCTCCTCTTCCAGAGGGATCTTTTAGAACTGAGATCTGATGATGTCTCTCAATTTAAATTTGTTATTGGTTTCCCCTTACTCTTAGGCCAAAGTTTAAATTGTTGAGCAGTTGCATAATTATTGCTCGTGTGCTGTTATCCAGTTTTTAAATGTTGACAACTAAATAAAAAAAAAAAATTTTAAAGCCATAAAGGCCAGTACTAGGTAGGCTGTATGCTGCCAATCTGTAACCTCTGCTTCTTATCATTTTTCTCTGCATGAAGTGTAAGCAAGCCACTGAGAGCAGGACTTCCCTTCCTTTTCACAAACGCCAAGGCTTTAGGAAAGAAAATGGCTTTCCTGAGAATTATTTTAGAATCAAATTCGTTAAATTAGTTTGTACTTGTAATTACCTTTAAGATATTTCCTGTTTTGAGCTTTAAGAATAATTACTTAATTTTGAAGGGAAAGACATAGTATTCACTAGACAATAGACATCTGTTACAGTCTTATGGTGCAACCTATATATCATCCAATATATATGAACATTATATATATTATTTACTGTGCCTGATAATATTTTCTTGCTTTGTTTAAACTTAAAATATAGACTGTGGACATCCATAAAGAGAAAGTGGCCCGAAGGGAGATTGGTATTTTGACAACAAATAAGAATACATCAAGAACTCACAAAATAATAGCACCTGCAAATATGGAGCGTCCTGTAAGGTATATTCGGAAACCTATTGACTATACAGTTCTGGATGATGTGGGCCATGGTGTCAAGGTAAGCATTTCTGTATTATTAACTTGAAATAATTTATTCAATAAATACTTTGGAGAGGAAAATGGTCATAAAGATAATTTTCTTGAATTAATAGATGTTTTTAGCTATTAACCAGCATTACAATTTTCATAAAATATTTAATATTAGTTATGTTTTATGCTAACCTCGGACAGAATTTTACCTGTGGAATGGACTGTATTCAGGAAGATATTAAGACTTGAAAGAGCTGTTTATTAATTAAGTCATTTGAATCCAGTACTAATATTATAAATTTGTGTTGTGAATACCATGTCTTGCTTTCACTACCAAATGGATATTTACAAATAAAAAATTTATATTCTTTCCAGAATTGGCTTAGAAAATAATCTGTAAAACTTTATTCCTAAATATATGTATACATTAGTGCATTTATGTGGATATAGATGTAATTTCAGAACATAGGAAAAATAAAAAATTTTATGTGATTTTGTTTTGTTCACCATCTCTGACTCTCCCACTCCTCACCCTAACAGGCTTTTAGGAAAGAAATTATTTGTTGCCCATGTCCATTTCATAGCATGGTAGAATTAGCGCACTTGAAGGATACCTTTAGCCTGTCAATTCTTTAGGTATTCATGGGTCATTTTGCAGGCACCTGGAGTGACTTGAATTCTTTAACCATCTTTGCTCAGGGTGAACTATTCCTTTGAAATTTGATAGTCCCTTTCTTAGAGGACCATTATTTGATTTTGTTCTTGATTTTTAGAATACTTGTAATAAATTTTTAGGAATCACCTAGAATGTTGAAGTTTTTCCTAGACGGTTGATCAGACTGGGGCTATTGCTGGATCTGTTGCATTCTGAATTATCTGGGGTTCCTGATCAAGAGAGGAGTATAGCTGACAACATTGGTCTGTATTCTGCCCTTCTTCTAGACTGTTAGAATTTCCCCTTTGCTGTCATGCTTGGAAGTTATATGTAATGTTGAGACACTTTGCAGATGTAGAGGAGGCTGCTCGTTTGTTTCTTGTATTTGTACCCAAAGATGAGACTAGGGTCGTATAAGAGCTTAAATTCAATTCTAATATAAGATATTTTAGACTAGATTGAGATGGGATTTGGATTTTGAGAGTCTGGAAGAACTTCTTTTGTATTACATGCCTTTCAATTAAAAATACCTACTCATTCACTTCCTTTTTTACCTCATCTTGATTTTTCTTCCCATTAAAGCAGTACATACTCATAAAAAAATTCTGTTACCACCTTAGAAGTGAATATCCTATGTTATCCCTCCACTAAATTGTGTTTAATACATAATACTTAGAAGGGTTTAAGATGAAACCACATTTTACAAGGACATTTCAGTGAGAATATTTAACTGTTTCATCATATATATGTAAATGGGAAGTATAAACACATGATATATATATATACTGAAAATATACAGATGTGAATTTTGGCAATCTACTTTTGTAATATGGATATTTTAGACACAGGGTTTTTGGGGAAAAAAACTAAAAATTGAGGCAAAATATACATAACAAAAAATTTGCTATTTAAGCATTTTAAGTTACAGTTCTGTGACATTAAGTACTTTCTCATTGTTACACAGAGTATTTTAAAATATATTTTTGACTGGGGGTAGGAGGATGGGTATTCTGTGAGAACATTATATCTTAGAAGCTGTATGTGGCATATTTGTCCATATTTTGTTTCTGAGTTATAAAAAAAACACAATTATTTTTACCCTACTAGTCTCATTGCTGCTTTATTTCTCCAGTTTTTCAATTTTTTTAAAAAGATTATTGCTGGCTTAATTAAAAATTTCTAGTATACCATATCTTCAAGGATAATAATGTTATTAAAGTTTAATTTCTAAATCCTGGTGATAAAGTTAGTAGCTAGGTAGAATTCCAGACATTGTTTCCAGGTAAAAATGAGCAATATCATTCTAAACAAATATTAAAGAATACCAAAATTCTGGCAGTTTCTAGAAATTATAATGTATCTAGGACAAAGTGCATTCCTCCACTGAATGCTTTTCCTTAATGTTGCCTTTATGATCACCTGAAAAACGATGACTACATATTTAGAACAGAATGTTATGGAAAGAATTTGAAACCTCAGAATTTATAAAAAGATTGATTCTACAACCTGACGATACTTCTTCTAAAGTGGCATAGTACAGCTAATGATGCTTTAGGACTGTATACATTATTTCATATTCTTTCGTACATGTGTTCATATTTTTATATGTACATATTATTTTATATATAGACTAGTCATGTTTCATAGAAGTAGCCTTTAAGATCAGAGCAGCTTTTCTTTAGTTTTGAATTTTGGCTGAACTAGTTCAGAAGAAAACTTAGAACTAAACCTATAACTTCCTGCTAGTGTTAGCCTGGTCAGGTTTGGATTCATAAATTACGAATGAGAGTTTCCAGACCCTGTTTGTTTATTCCTTAGTTAGAATCTGGCTAAGCCATTACTGTGAGAGTGATTTTGTTTTTAAACATTGAGGTGTTAGGTCTTTTTCCAAATTGAAAAACAACCTGTTGTTTTGAATTCCAACACTTGCATTTTATCACTTTTTGAAAATACTAAACTGTTCAAATAATGAATACTTGTACTTGGGCATTTATAATCCAGTAAAGTCTTAAGTCTTGTACAATGATGTATTAAAGTAGCCTTACATTTCATATGTTAAATTAAAGTTTGCTTGTTTATCATTATGATCAGTTGGATAAAATACTAATCTAACATTATTGGAACTGCATGAGATTGGCATGATTAAGTGGTGGTTTCTTTTGTGGAATAGTCTTTTAAAAATATGTGAATACACATAAATATTTCTCTACTGTTTATGGATACATTTTTCTTTACAAGATATTGAAAATAATGGCTGGGTAAAGTCAATAAACATGAATGGAATAACTGTAAATGTAAACCTGTCCTATCAGATATAACTTATTTAGAATTAATTTCTACTTTTTCCCCCCTTTTTTTTTGCCAACGTAAAGTGGCTAAAAGCCAAGGTAAGAGATATTACTTATCATTTGATCCACAGTATTACCTCTATATTGATAGAGGCCGCAGAGCCACTAAAATTTGAAAACTCTTCCTATGTCTGTCTGCTTTTTCCCCATAGGATATATGTAGATTAAATATACTCAAACTCAGTTCAAATCAGCAACATTTAGCTTGGATGTGTTAATATATCAAAGATATATTGACATCTGCATTTATATAGGAACATTAATTTTGCTAACATTTATTGCTTTGCTCATTTTTTGATAGTTGCCTTGCTTTTATTGACTTACAATTAGGAGGTTTCCCAGACATCATATATGACTTTGTTACTGAATTGTTAGGATAAAAATCAGTTTTCAGATAACTGTTTTAACAAATTGACATTGAGATCTGCAGTTTATATTACATTCATGTAAACATTTCAGAAATTTTGGGAAACCCAGTATTTGAATGCAAATGTTTGATCTCAGTTAACATGTTTAACAATAAAATGATATAGAAAATCTAATAATTTCACCTGTATTTTGCCATAAATTGGTATGAATAGCACAAAATAATAAGAAAAGTCAAGTGTAAGTGGTTTCTTGACCTTTTAAAATATAGTACCAAAGTCTATTGTTAAAACTGTCTGGGAATCCTTACTTCACATTCTGGTGTTAAAAAAAAAAATACATGGTATCAAAACACTAAGAGAACAATTTGATATAAAAATAAAAGCTCTTTTTTTCTACATTTTAGCATGGAAGTAACCAGCCTGCAAGAACTGGCACACTGTCGAGAACAAATCCTCCCACTCAGAAACCACCAAGTCCTCCTATGTCAGGCCGGGGAACATTGGGGTAAGAATTCAACTATATTTTACAAGAAAATTCATATTTTTAAGGAAAAGATGTTTATGTGACTTAAATGTATAAATCTTTGCTGTGGGACCTTCTGAATGTGACACTACCTTTTACAAGCTCATTCTGGTTCTTATTTCCTTGAACAGAATCCAAAATGGATCTGCCTGTTTTATAATATTCTCTATATTATAATATTCTCTATATTTTGTACATGTGTAAATGAGCATTAATTTATTTTTTATCTTTTAATTCTCTTTTTTAAAAACCCCCACAAATTTGACAAGTTCATTTCAAATGAAATGACCAGAGGATTCCATATGGTGCTTTTCACATGTATTTACAGTATTTATATTACAGTACTCTGAATAAGTGGTCTATTTTGTGTAGTTTGGCTCGATAACCTGCAGCTCTTGTTTCCTCTACTGCTTTCCACCTGGAACTTAGGGGCTCTTTACCTGAAGTACTTCTAACTGTGCTTCTGCTGGTAATCTTGGGGCTCTTCATATTTGAATAGCTTTGTGGGAAAGCCAGTTTGAGAAGTAGAAAAGATAACAGTTGGTGGCTTCTTTCTTCGCAATTCTCAATGCAATAAAAATATTGAATAATTGGTGAGACATTCTGAAAGATTGTTCACCTTAGCATTGGAAATAGTATATTAGAGTTTTTAGTGGAGGACTAGGAAATCATTGTTTTATAGTAATAGGAAGCAACAATCAACTTTACTGAATCTTGGTTTTTACTTTCATTCTGTAAATTCCTTGCCCTTGGAAAAAAAAACATAAAATTATTCAATATAAAAGTTAAAATCATTTATTGAAAAAGTAATGGCATTATGCCTAGGATCAGAATGTACTTGTCCAATCTTTCCACATTGAGGTAGGAATAAATTGCAGAGGAGATATTTAGCTTCCATAATGTACAAGGACAATGGCTGTGGGTAACTGAACTGGAAATAATGCCTATTTCTAAGGTTCGGTATTATTGGGCATTTAAAAAATTGTAACCAGTATTTTTTAAAATAAGGTTAGAACTTTTAAATTACCCTTTCTTTTGGTTTTCCTAAGAAAAGGTAACATTTTAGTTTTTGCATAAAGTAACAAAAGTTATATACTACAATTAAGAATTTTTTAAATACATTTTGTTAAATGTTTTTTAAAAACTCGTTATACTTTGTTACAAAGGGGCAATCACAGATTGGGCAGAAGATACCATTTTATCATTCATGTTCATTGTTCCTTTCTCTAATGCTTCTTTAGACGGAATACTCCTTACAAAACCCTGGAACCTGTAAAACCTCCAACAGTTCCTAATGACTATATGACAAGTCCTGCTAGGCTTGGAAGTCAGCATAGCCCAGGCAGGACAGCGTCTTTAAATCAGAGACCAAGGACACACAGGTAATCAGTCCTTTAGGTTGAGACTTTGGACATCTGAATATAAGGGTTATTGACTGGTCACAAATTCTATAAAGTTGTTAAGTAAAGTACTGTTCTAATGCTAATACCGAACATTGAGGGTAATAATATTGTTTATGCTCCTGAAAATTTCTGTCATAACTTCTTATTTTTAGATTTTTAAATATATGTTTATTCTATTAGTAGATTGCTGCTATATCTTCCTTTTGACAGACGTACAGATGGATATCTGGATTGAGGCCAAAGAGTATTTTTTAGAATAGTCTTTTAAAAAAGATCAAGGCAGCCACTCTTACTGTTTTAGATAAGAGGTTAAATATCAGAAATTATACAGCATGATTTAAACTTTTTGAGAGGTTGGAGGAAAGAAGACTTAGCTTAGACCTGAGCAAGAATTTATTGAGAGTTGATATACTCCAGATTATGTTATAGTATAAATTGTTTAATAAAAAAGTACAACAAATCAACTACCCAGTGGATTTTTAAAAACTTGGTTTTGGAGCATAACCTGCATTTAGGAAAGTGTACACTTTATTAAGTATACAACTTAATGGATTAATACAATTTGAACATACTCATGTAATCATCACCCAGATCTGAAAATGAGACCTTACTAGCAAACCAGAAGTCCCCCTCAGGCCCCTACCCAATTATTGCCTCTACCTTCTTTCCCCCAAAAGTGGCCATTCCATTTTGGGGCACTTTTTTAAAGCTAGACATATTTATTGTACAGCTTAATTTGTTTTATTCTTTAATTTTACCTCTCACCTCATAACTTGAGCAAGAACTTCTGTTTACCTTGACCTTTAGGTTGGTGTATTAGAGATATAACTTAGTAAAACCATTTTTGGGGTTTCAACTAAATAGGGTATCAGGCTCTTAGATACTATGTAATTGGCATTTGTTGTTTTTGCTACTCTTAGTAAATACATTCTTATATTGATATCTGCAGTTGAGTGAGGTCATGTTTGTTACTGAATTATTTTATCAAAGCTTGGTTTTTCTCTGTAGTTTATATACAACAACTAGTTATTAAGAGTTACTTCGTTAGGTATTAGGGACATACCAATAAATTGACAGTTTTTTTTTCCAGAAGCTCATTCTGTTAAAACAGAGATCAACAAACTTTTTTATAAAGGGCCAGATTGTCAATATTTTAGGATTTGTGGGCCATATGGTCTCTGTTGTAGTTACTCAGCTCCCCACTGTAGCACGAAAGCAGCTATGGACAATACGTAAATTATCGAGCGAGGCTGTGTTCCAATAACATTTTATATATAGTACTGCAATTTGACTTTCATATAATTTTAGTGTGTCATAAATTATTCTACTTTTGATTTTTTCCAACTATTTAAAAATATAAAAAATGTTCTTAGCTCACAGGTCGTAAGAAATTGGATCATGAGTCAGATTTGGCTCATGAGCTGTAATTTGCCAAAATAAAAAAAAAAGCACATAAGCCAGTAATTGTAGAAGAGGATAATAAATGCAAAAACATTCATTACATCTATGATGCATTGCTGTTTCAAAGCAGATTATTGATCACCTGGCTTGAAGAAGTTAAGGGAGGCCTTCACATTAAAGCTGTTTTTGTTATATAAACATCTTTCTTTTATTTCCTTTTTCTTTCATTAACAAGTGATAATGTAATTGTAGAATTATCACATTGGAGAAGAAAAGTAAAAATTTTATCTAGGCAGTGCAAGTCTTTGCCCTGTTAAGTTTCTGGGCCTGTTGAACCAATGATGTTGTTTTTAAAACAAAGTGTGGAGTCTGAGTCTACACATGCACATATGTACATTTACAGACGTGTTTGTGCATACACAGATTACTAAAAACAAGTATATAGGATGAGGTCTTATACCTAAAGGGGCACTAAGTCCATAGGAATTAGAATCAGAGGGAACTTTTAGAGTTTGACAGTAACAACTTTTCTAGAATGCCTCCCACTACTTCACTACTGTCTTTTTTTGTTGTTTCACTCATTTTCCTGAAAATTTCCTGTTTTATCACCATTCCTTGAGATGCGTGGAGGTTTTCCGACTAATTCCAGGCTAAAACTGGTTAACCTTTTATTAATTTCTATAACATCTTGTGCATTTTCTCTTGTGACATGCTTCACACTGTTTTTTAATGTCTCCTTTCCCATTCTCAGCTCTGAGCTCCATGACATCATGGTTATTGTCTGCTTTTATATCACTGCTGTTCATAGTAGATTTTAAATAAACCCTTGTTGACTCATTGCACTATAAGACTTTATTGGTCACCCATTTCTCAGTAGGATGATCTCTTCTGATAGTTCTGAGTACTGTTATGATTCATTCGATTTTCAAAAGATTGAGAAATGAAGTGGTTCTTGTGTTTCACTCTAAGTATTAGAGTTAAAATTGATATTGAACAATTTTTAAAATTTATATATACACATATATATCATAAAGGGCAGTAGTTAATGGCTTTGAGTTGATTGTGGGAATTGTTTTGGATAAATCTTTAGAATTGCTTTTTCACAATTTTTTCTTCTCTTTGCAGTGGAAGTAGCGGGGGGAGTGGAAGTCGAGAAAACAGTGGAAGCAGCAGTATTGGCATTCCCATTGCCGTGCCTACACCTTCACCACCCACTATTGGACCAGGTATGTTATTTATTAATCTATTTTAATATATAGTAGTATTTATGCTTTTTACACAAGTCTGAAATAATTTAGTTTTATTAGATAAAATTATTTGCTAAATTTATGTGATTGTTGCTAGACTATAAATGTTAACAAATTAGAAAACATTTTTTAGGTTAGTTTTTACACAGTCTTTAGGGTTTTACCAGCCATTTCTCCTCACATATAAAACATATTAAATAACTTTATTAAATAACTTTTTGGTCATATTGTTTTAGAATTACTTTCCAAGGGGACTAGTCAAGAATGATATTATTTCGAGAGCAAACCAATATTGTTCATACTCCAACCAAAGGATCAGTGTCTATAATGTGAATTATATATCAGTGTGTTTTGGCATTGCCTCGTAGGCTGGTGTTTCAACTCTGATGTTAGTTTCTTCTGCGACTTCATTATATTTATATATGATATTCAATATATATTTCAGTAAAATACCATGAATGTAAAATGGGATTGTAAAAGGAAAAGTTCTTTTACTTTTTAGATTATATAAAAATTTAAAAAATCATTGCAGAGCATTAAATTAGTCCTTTGATTTCTAGTAAATGAAATGAAGACTTTGTAGTGTTAAAAATATACATTTTAAAAGTAAATATGATAATCAGTACTGTTAGGGAAAAATTATTAGCTTCAAGGATGTTGAAAAAGGAGAAAAGCTACTTATAAAAACAGGCATATTTTATAGTTAATGCAGGTATGAACTCAATGGCCTCTTTACCTAGTAAAATTCTTATTCATTTGAACATGCTTTACATATGGGTGTGTCTCTCTCTCTTTTTTTTTCTTCTTTCCAAAACATTGTACTTTCTTACTGTTTCAGAATGTTTAGTTCTCTTTCTTGCACTCTGACCTGAATTATAAACTATTTTATTAGAAAACATTTCTGTCCCTCCTCCTTCTGGAGCTCCACCAGCACCACCTCTTCCACCACTTCTCCCAGTGAGCACTGTGATAGGTGAGACTGCATAACCATTGGAGTGATTTACCTTACTTTGCGTAATTCATAATAAACTCCTCTGTTAGACTGCTAGCTTTTATAGTTACTAGGTTGTAAGGGGTAATACAAAGGTTAAAGTGTTAAATCTAATTTACACTAATTTCTTCTGGTGAAAGGCCTCTGAAGTTACACAGAAAACAAATATAGAATAACTTCCTCTGTAATATGAAATATTTCTGTGCATTGTTTATAACCATTTTAATGTGGTTTATATTATTTAGATTTGTCTAGGAAAAGTATAGCAGTGATTGTTCAAAAATTTTTTTAAATTAGTAATGTAATATGTTTTAAAAAGTTCTCCTTGATTTGGAACTCCCTGGTATATACAACAGTCAGAGTATTGGAGTGAAGGCAGGGGCAGAAGGAAGAAAAATGGAAAGGAAAATGATGTGCGGTTTGGGGTGCTTTGAGGCTTTCCTATGGATCACAGTTTGAAAAACTCTGATATAGCCCAGTACTTAGTGCATCTGAAGAGCCCATGAAACATTTTTTTCAGTAAAATAACTTTAAATTGTTCCCAAGTTGAGAGTGACTGGATTGAGCATATAGGGAATTCCAAATATAGACTCAATATAAAACCGTTCAGCCTAGAAATACACAATAGCAATAATCTGGGTAGAAATGGATAATGAGATGTTTCAAATAATGAGAGCTGAGTTTCATTATTGTGAAATACAGCCTTCCAGCAACATCTTTTCAAACTTTTGTACTTGTACTCAAAGGAGAAGGAGCAAAAGAAGATAACAAAAGACCCTAATAATAGAAATTGTTGGCAGACAATCCATGTCAAAAAAAATTTTTCCTCAACCCAATTGATCATCAGAAAAATGAAAATTAAAACCACAGTGAGATACTAATTTTTATCCACCAAATGGGTAAAAATGAAGTCTGCTAGTATCAAATGTTGATAAGGAAGGGCAGTGTCAGGGAAGTACATTGCTGGTCAGAGTTTATTAGTTGATACACTCACTTTGGAAAGTAATTTATTAACTAGCCAAGTTAAATGAGTTTCTACCTTAGATTTATCAATTTCATTTTTAAATATTTACCTTAGAGTACTGGTTCCCAAATATGTTATGGGATTCCTGAGGGTTGCGAAGATTCTTTCATGCAGTTTCTGAGATCAGAACTATATTCATAATAAGATTTATTTGCCTTTTTCATTCTCATTCTGGTACTGTGGAATTTTCAGAGGCTATATGACATATGATAAAATCATTGCTTTGATAGCTAATGGAATTTGTATTTGTGGATTCATGTGTTTTAAAGATATATCACTTTTGATTTCTAATATGGTAATTAACTGTTGCTATAATCCACCTCAACAAAAGCTTTTGAGCTTCTCTAATTTTAAGGAGTGATCCCTGAGATCATAAAATTTAAAAACCACTTCTTAGAGCAGTGGCTCTTAGAGTGTGACAGTGACACTCCCCCTCCCCCGACCAACAGCATCTTCATGGTGGGGGAACTAGTTAGAAATGTGAACTCCTAGGTTCCACTCTAGATTTACTCAGAAACTCTGAGGACTGGAGCCCAGCAATCTGTATTGTAACAAGCCCTCAAGGTGAAATTCTGATCAGCGCTGAAGTTTGAGAACCACTGTTGTAGAGGAACTCAGGAACCTTATTTAGGAATGTTTGTAGTAGTAGTGTTAGTAATAGCAAAACTGGATGCAACCGAAACGTCTAATAATAGAATGGATAAATTGTGGTATGTTTTCATGTAAAGCAATAAAAATGGATGATATATTGATACACTTAACAACATGGATGAATCTTGAAAAATAAAGTCGTAAGGAAAAGAGCAAGCCAACAATGTATAATCATCTTATTATAAAAATATAAATTTGCAAAATCTTTATATGTATTATTTAAGATTACCTATGGTTTTTTTTAAAAGCTGTATATGGTAAAAAAAAAAAAAAAAAAGATGAAAAAAAGTGAATGTTTAACACATACCTTTTGGGTTTGTGATCCAGAAGAGGACATATAGGAAGCTTCAGTGATACTGGTAATATTCTATTTCTTGGAGCAGGGTATATATCTTATTTTATTTTTTAAAAATTATGTGTACTTATATATTTTTGTAAATAAGTTATATGATCATTACATATAATTATATAATACATATTACCATATAGGCATATGCATATATATAATTATATGTATAACATATAGTTATATGTATCAATATACCTTTTGGTATTATGGTTTATTTCATAATAAAATTAAATTCTAAAATAGGCATAGTTCGGAAATGCTGAATAGTTGGTTTTGGGTTTTAAATCACCAAGAAAAATAACTTGGATTACATATACTTTTTATATAGGTCAGAGAAATATAAAAGTAATTTTACAGAGATTTCTATTAAAAATGGTTATAGAGTTACTTTTTAGTTTCCTAGAAAACCTAGCTGTCCAAAATTACTCACGAAAGCTTTTGAATAGACTTATTTTTAAAATATTTTTCTATTTAGAAAATGAATATGTGGATGATTTAAATAATTAGTGACTGCCTATGGCTTGGGAGCTCCAAAGTGTTAAATATGAGCACTTCTTTTAACGAACAACCTCTGCTGTACGATTTTATCTAATAACTCTTATGACCTCTAGGGGAGGTTAAATTAGACAACTTGAATGAAAAGAAACGTAAGATGCTGCCTTTTTACATATTCATTGCTAGGTGTTTGGGTTGGGTACAGAGGTTAATCTTAATTCCAGAGTTACCTTTGGAAAATATAGTTAACTTTAGAGGCTTTGAACTTTATTAACCTTTTAAGTATAAAACTTTTGAAATCTTAGTAAGGATGACATTGAATACAATTTTAAGTATTAATACTTTAGTCAGTTTAGATATGCATGATAATTAAAAAAGAAGATTGTTTTGGGTGTAATATGGAAAAAAAAAGCCTTCCAAATATGAAGAAAGAGAATGGATTTCCTACACAAAGCTACCTTAAAATGTCCATATTTTACAGTCTGAATTTTTTTTTAGTTTTGTCAGTTACCAAAAAAAAAATTAAGTGATAGGGAAAAGTATGTTATACTTAAAGTTTGGAGATACACAAGAAATCTGACATTATTTAACAGCTTTAAATCTAGAAGTTGTACTTCTCTTAAAAAATGATTCAACTATAATGTGTTGATACTGCTAATACAATAAACATTCAAATAAATATTGTACTATATGTGGAAAATATGCTTAACTATTAAAATTTTATAGTATAACTTGGATCTGACTGGATGGATTCTTATACTGTGCTTCAGAAGATTTGGTAATGGAAAGGAAGAAGTTTGTATAGTAGATATTAATTAATACATTCACATTTAAAAACTGATGTTTTCCACCAGACTATCTTTTGGTACCTATTTTGTTGCAGAGACACAGTTTATATATAAAGTTATGTGTTCTAAAATGATACAGAAAAAAAGGTTTACATAATATTAGCAAAATACAGTTTAGAATTATGCTAAATTAAAAGGCTTAAGAATGTTACTTATTGACTTTTGCAGCTTTCCACGCTGTATCTGTTTTTCCTTGGTTGTAACTTCAGAGATAGAGCTATTTGTATTTTACTTTTACTTTTCTCTTTATTTTGTGCTGTGGGCTTTAAAGTAATAAATATTTCTTACTGGGAGCCCCTCGCTTGTTCTGCTATTGGAGGTGATAATACAGTGCTCAAGTTCTTTGTTGGTTGCCTTTGACTAATGCTTTTCAGCGGCCCCAGGCTCAGCTCCTGGTTCCCAGTATGGCACAATGACCAGGCAGATTTCTCGACACAACTCTACCACTTCCTCGACATCTTCTGGTGGATACAGACGAACTCCCTCTGTGACTGCGCAATTTTCTGCTCAGCCTCATGTTAATGGAGGTCCACTTTATTCTCAGAATTCAAGTAAGCTTGTGCTTTGCAGGCAAACAGCATCAGTGGAGCTCTTTTTGAAAGAAATTATTTGAAACCGTTATTCTTGCTAGTGATAGACAACAATTGAACCTGTGCTATTTCATGTTTATTTTTGCTGTAGGAAGTTAGTTCTTGAATCATACCATTTAAAAAATAATTGCTTATCACTTTCTCTCAAAAAAAATCGGTCTTAGTATACTTGTATACTAAAATTTAACCTTAATATATTTTTATTACTATAAATAAAACTAGAAAAGAAAGACACTGAAATTAAGCTGAATTTATTCTTATCGACACATTTGAGACTATTCAGTAACAGTAAAATTTAATATACTGTGGACGTTGTTTTTCTTCAAAATAATATAATGAAATTGCTGGCTATCACTTTTAAGCTTGTTAACCTATACTGAAATGAGTTCAAAACCATTAAAAAACATTTGCGATGTCTGCTTATTCTGTCTCTGAATAATTATAACAGTGGGGAGGATTTTCTTTTTGATTTTTTCTGTTCACCTCAAATTGCACATCTCAACACTAACTGCAATCAATGCTTAAAAGCTAATAAGATTAGAAAATAGTTTGGGCATGTAATGTTAGGAAGATCAAATTGCTTATGGTAGTCATTAATTTCACTCTCATATTAAGATGCTTAATCCAAAAAGGAAAAACAGATAAAGAAATCTGAAATGAGACTATTATTCAGTTATTTGTTACTGGCTTGAAGAGGTGATCACTAGGCCTAGACTGACACACACTTTCCCCACATAGCTTTTGTAGCTACTTTCTAGAGCTGTAAGTTTTATTAATTTACTTAAAAAAAAAACACCGACTTCTCCATGTTTACATAGGAAGTTGATTTAAGTTCTTTTTATTTATAATCCATATTCTGAGCATAAATTTTAAAGCAGAACTGGGGGAAAGTTACCTTATTTGTTGTTAGTTTAAATTTTAGAGTTAAAGCTTAATTGTGTTATAGCAAAAAACTCATGAGAATTCAAAACCACTTTAGCAGAAATGTCAGGAGTCTCAAATTTATACAACCTTTTTCTAGACTAAAATTTTCATACAAACTACTAAGAAACTACCAATTAGAATTTTACCTCACATTTTTCCTTGTCTCCTTTGGTGTAGTGGAGAGTAGCTAGGGTCTGAATATTCCACAGATTATCTTATTATTAACCTCACTATTATGACCTGTTTTTTTCATGTTACCTTGCATTTTTAGATCCCATCTTTATGTTTATTATTTTTTCCCTCATTTAGGCATTTAATTTATTACGCAAATAGAGTTTTTGGGTGACTTCCCACCTAACCCTGTTTCTGTAGTTTTATTTTAACAGTATTTAAGTGGGTTGCTTATTCTCAGACAAGACATTTTTATTACTGAATGTCTATCTTTTGGATATTATAAAGCAAATTTAGCCTCAGATTTTAAATATATTACTATGTGTTGTCAAATTAATTATCCTTCAATCTGAGTTACTGTTGGTGTTGTAGTAGTAGATATAAATGTTTTTAGTGTTTTGATGTGCATATTTCTTCCTCTGTCTAAATGTGGTGGTAATGATTAGTATCTGTGCAGTGTAGCTTTTCTTTTTCTTTAAGTACTAACCAGTATGGCCAGTTACTAAGGGTTTTTCTTGAACGGTATTTTTTTAGATTTTGGAAGGTTTTTTTTTAAGTCAAAAACTGTAACATTTTATTCATTTAAGAACCTTCTATATACAGAATATCAGAATGAACTAGGACCAGATTCATAGTGAATGGAATGCTGTTTTTAGCCATACAGTGAATATTATGACACATATATTGCTTTAAGTTATTGCTGCTTTGAACACTGAACCTCTTTCAAATTTTTATGCTTACCAACAAAATTTGTAAATTGAACTAATTGAAACTACCTTTCAATTAAATGATTCTTGGGAACCAGTAAATTGTTTTTCTCTTGTAAATTTAGTGTAACTTTTTGGTGACTACCAGTAAACAGGTTGACTTTTTTGAGCAATCTTTGGCAATTACTATCTTGGTAAAATGAGACAAAGTAGTAAACGTATGTATGTTTCCTTCTAGTTTGCTACAATTTTTAATACATTTGCTGCCCACTTGAGCATTTGGTATTATTTTTTATAAATCATGTCCTCTCCAGAAAGAAGTTGGAATATGTTTCCAGCTACCCAGTGACTTGTTAGGAATTACTTCAATGCAAAGAATTCCATATTTTAACTGTTTGTTAGATCGGATTTCCTTTTTTAGACCAGTGATAAAAGAAATATCACTTTTGAGATAATTTTATCCCATAAAACTCAGTGAACAGTTAATGTGGTATATGGAGTACTCTTACTCCCTAGTAAATTTAGGAGTGATGTCTTTAAAATTGTCAACTTAAAAAGTAATAATAGCCTTGTTTTACAAACAAGGGTTTTTCCTGGAGAGCTGTATGTAAATTTAGATATATAATAAGAACTGTCTTTAAAGGAAACCTGTGATGAATGTAGTTATCTACATATGGGATAAATAGCTATCCTATAACATTTATTTATTTGGGTTCTGAGGTATAACATTACCTGATATCTAGACAAACCTGTTAGGTTATAGAAATATGGCAAAGACGCAATATCCTGGAAATCTCTATCAGTATTTCACTGTTAACTATTTTTTTAATCTTTTCTGAGAATTTGAAAATTACATTGCATGAAAGTGAATGTGATGGTAAATTTAAATCTTCCCCAAACAATATATAACATTAAGATTAAATTAAATGTGCTTTTTAAAAATAAAATTAACCAGTTGACTAAGCACAACTGAGCTTTAGGTTTACTAGTGGGTAATGAACTTGAAGAAGGTTCTGCAGGTTTTTGTTTTGTTTTGTTTTCGTTTTGTTTTGTTTCATTTGCAAACTGTTCTTTGCATACTTATGTTTGTGGTCCTTGTAACTGACTTCTGCTTTTTGTTTGTTTCCTTTTCTTTCCTTTATCTGTTTTACTTCCCCCATACTGTGTCATTGCTACCAGTTTCTATTGCTCCACCCCCTCCCCCTATGCCTCAGTTGACTCCACAGATACCTCTCACAGGCTTCGTGGCCAGGGTGCAGGAAAACAGTAAGTTTGTAAAAACTGAGTTACCAAAGAGTAGAGGCTGTCTCCTTATAGCATGCATGGCTGATAAGTCATCATTTTCCTTACTTTTATTGAGACGCTAATCTTATCTTGAAAATAGGTGCAGATATGTTATTTAAACTGAAGAGCACGGTCTTCAGTTTTTTCTCTTGTGTGCATGATTACTGACCTATATAAATTTTAAAACTGCAACTTTCTTACATATTTACATGATCTAAAACATGAAATCTGATCTTTGCAGATTCTTACAGAAAACATAATCAAACATAAAAATTTAAATTGGATGGAAATTACTAGCTTCCCATAATTATTAGGGTAATTAGTTAGAAAACATTTTGTATTCTGTTGCCAGCAAATTCATCAAGATATAGATAGTTACTCTGTGAGAGTACTGTGAGAGTATATTTATGCAATTGGGACAGGTGTTTTTTTTTCCCTGTAGTTACAAAATTTTTTGGAGAAAGCTTCGCAGCCTCAGATTTTGATAAATGAATAATTTTAAACTTATATGTAGATTCTCTGTTAGAATAAGAATGAATCTGTAAGAATAAGTAAATTACATCTATAATATCTGTCCATATAAGAGTGATAATCATTGTAGAGTCCTCTTCGTGTTTTGGCTACATGCAAGCCAATGAGGATTATTTATGAATATGCAAATCTGTCAGAAATTTTTTAGGTCTTCTTTGAAGGAAGGTGAAAATTAATGAATTTTGGAAATTATTTTGAATACGTAGATATAATTAGGATAGTTTATATTGCTGCCTGATTAAGGTTCTGGACAATGTATAATCCTAGTTATACTATCATAGTGAATGCTATTTGGCAAAATGAAGAAAACCACTATCACGATTATATGCCAAAATAGCTGTTGAGGTTAAGATGGTAAAGTGGTCTAGTGGTAATTTACTTCATTTGAGACCATCACCATGCAAATAAATCTCAGAATGGTTAAATAAATGTGTAATCCGCTGCCAGCCCATCTTCCAGGAGAATACATTCTGGCAAATTCCATCATTCAGCTTTTGCAGACCTGGTGGTAGTATTCTACCCATTTCCTTCTTTCCTTCAGTCAAGTATTTGTTTATTCAGTGTTATGTGCTAGTAGTCTTTGGAACGAATACACATAGTTTAAGACAAAGTTCCTATCTTTAAGGAATGTGTGATTTAATGGACTTTTTATATAAAGCATTGTATTTTCAAAATGTTGAAATTTCTGAGTGTAAACCAACCTTGAAATTTGTTTGAAAACTCTAATGTGTTTAAACATATAAAAATAAGTGAATCTTACTTCTAAAAATAAGTGAGTAAGGTAAATTGCTGGTCCTTATTGCTACAAGAGTTAAAAACTAAGCCAGTTAGACCTTTTGAACTGCCTTACAGCCAAGAATTTTTAGGAACTATTTAAAAATTACCATCATGAATATCCATTTAGTGCGTCCAAAGCTCACTGTCTAGCTTTTTAGTAACTTTTTTTTTTCCCCCATAGAAATTCAGAATTAATGTACATTATTCTAGGCTTGCCTGGTTTTTGCTAAAGAGGGCCATGGTGCTATTGTAGTTCTTTTTACCAAACATATGAACTTGAGTCAGTCAGTCATTCTTGTGCTGCAGAATGCCCAACTTTATTTGGCATCTGTTTTCTATGAAAGCATGTTAGGAAGATTGGTGATAAACTGTGTATTAATATCTTAAATACTTTATGAAGTACAAATTTTCTGTGTTCTTTACTTTCTTAAATATCGAGTTGCACCAACTCAGAGTTGGTGATAATCCATGTAACAGTTAACCTATTAATAAGTGTGTTTCAGTTTAAGACATGAACCTCCAAAAAAATCATCATTGTTTTTATAGCTGTTTATGATTAACATCAGAAAGCATTTTGAACTAATTACACAGGATGCTAGACAAAACATTATACATAGAGAATTAGACTGACCAGATTCCTGCCCCTGTGTATATGGTTTGAAGATAAGCCAGTGTAGATTCATAGAAGTCGAACATAAAAACAGTTGAGTGAAAACATTAAATTAATAAGTTATGTATAAATCAAGAGTAAATGCAATTAGGGATTCAGGCAAACATATATAATTTATATCTTAAGCCAAATTAAGGATATGAGCTATGGCTCTTTGATATCAGGATGGATTCATATGTATTTTCTTCTCACTAGTAATAGGAAGCTTTATGTTGTACTCAAGGGTAAAAATAAAAAAGATCCATGCATTCAATGAAAAAATAAATTGTAGGCGATCACAGTTAGCATCACCACACGGGACTTGTTTTTTGATAGCCCTTTTCATCCTCCAGCAGGATAAAATAGAAATCACAGGATCGAAGTAGTTATGGAAATAGGGCTATTATCTGCGAATGTTTTAAATCTTGATCTCTCAGATATAGTCTCAGCATATTATTCCAAATAGAGTGGAGAAAACTTTTTAAAACCTGTATTATAGATAGATCATGACTACTATTTTTTGATCAGTGTCTTTATCTTTTAAAGAAATGCATGGATTCGAAATTTAAGTGTTAGTTGCATTCAGCTTTGAATTCCCTAATATGGGAGCATTTGTTACCTGGTGTCATAATAGTTCAGTGAACACAGTTTTAGCCTGACATTTTCTCTTTTCACTGTTCGCACTTTTCATTATTTAAATCACACATAGACACTTACCACAACCATTTAGAATTTGAGGTATGAGTTGTTTTTGTTGTTCTGCATGATATGTTACCTTCTGTGTTTTTTTTTTTTTTTTTAATTACTGTCCCACAATATTTTATTTTTTTAAATCTTTGTTGTGGATATATTCTTAGAAAATTGGATCTTTAGAATCTAGTCTTTCCCTCATCCCATGCTTATGTTTTACTAGCAATAATGCAAAAATCTTAGCTTGCTTTTCCACATTACAAAAGTTGATTATGAAAATAAACATTTTTGAAAATATTCAAGATTTTCTAGTTCGGAATTCTCATCTTGTTAAAATTTAAATAAAAGAATAGAAACCTTATACATAAAAGCAGAGCTAATACCACCAACTTTGCTTTTTTTCTCCATTAAAATGAACAAAAAATAAATATCTACCCACTTATTTCTGGGGAACCAAAGATATTAAAAGCTAAAATCAGGGACTTAAATCTGCACAATGAATGGTTATCAAACCATTAATGTAATTTTATTCATAACATTTACTGTAGTCCAAATGACAAAAGTGATATAGGCTTATTTAAGGAGCTGAGCAAAGAGCAACATTTATTTTGACCTGAGCCTTGGAATAAGGATACTTCTTTACTCCTATACTCATTATAAAAAAAAGAAATACTGTCTCCTAACCTCCTGCATTTATTAATTGGTAATACTTCCTAATACCCTTATTTTTAGCTCATTTTGTTATTGCAAAATTATTAAGAGTAGTGAAAGCTTTAACACACCAAGCTTTTATTTCTAATCATTGCATGTTTTATTATAGTGCATGCTGTACATGAATTAGAGCTTTCTTAAATTCTGTTAATTTATGACTTTTCATTTAGTCTAATTTCTGATTCAAATTAATTAACTGAATTTTTTTAGTTGCTGATAGTCCAACTCCACCACCACCACCTCCACCAGATGACATTCCCATGTTTGATGACTCCCCACCTCCACCACCACCACCTCCAGTGGATTATGAAGATGAGGAGGCTGCCGTAGTTCAGTATAATGATCCATATGCAGATGGGGATCCTGCTTGGGCCCCCAAGAATTATATTGAGAAAGGTAAGATTACCTTTGTCATCATTGACACCAAGTCATCATTGAATTGGTGTAAAGGAAAACAACCTAATAATAGAATTTTAGAGCTATGAAGAACATCTAATCCAGTGTTTTCAATCTTTTGTATAGCCTTTACCAGCCAAGATATATTTCCTATACATTCCCAATATAAAGGGAAGAGCCTTTATATTTTAAGTTAAAAGTATATAATAATCTTACATTTGCTTTTTCAAATGACATATGCTTCTAGCTGGAGAGTAACTTCCTTGTCTGCATTTTATAGATGATACAACTCAGGCACAAAAGAATGAAATGATTTACTAGTCATATAATTAGTAAAGATTTAAAACAAATTTTCCATGCTTATAAAGTAAAAGCAGAGACCTTTCATATCTAAATATTTAAAGATATATTGGAACTATCACAAGAAAAAGCCTCAATTAAGGCTTTCAGTTGATCGAGCTTATAAAAGAGAAGGTAATCACTAGAATTTAATTTCATTATAACTCTAATGTCCAAATTTAACTAAATTATCTGACATTCATTATAAGTATCTATTAAGAAATAGTGGGTGACAAAGAAACATGCTCTTTTTAGAGCTTATGTACTTTTTCCCATCCAGTTCTGTGCTATTTAAAAAACGTGTTTCTATATAGAGTTCTGAAAAATGCTTATAATTTAGTTAATCATATTTGATTGCATTTGAAATGTATTGTCTTCCATAGGCTTTATTGGTAACTGACCATAGGCAAGTAGCTGTAGCTCTTGAGACCTGTTGCATTCTCTCCTGCCCAAGTTTTGAATACATGGCTAAAAGTAAATTTGCTATTTCCATTTTTTAAAAAATATTTTTAAACAGTGAATATTCTACATTTCATTCAGGAAGTCTTGAATATTCTGCATTATGTTTAGTGTCTCACATATCTTCAAATAGAGATATGTTGTGGTTATTATGAGAGTAATAAACTTGAATAATCTTGAATTGTTTTTGCCCATATTTTCTGGCTTGGAAAAACAAATTTAAGTATCTGTGGAATATATATGTTGATAAATTTGGAATTATATAATGGTAACAGAACAGGATTTAAAAATGTCTTCGCAAATTGAAATGAGTCTTAAATCAGGGGTCATCACACATTTTTTATAAAAGACCGGATAAATATTTTTAACTTTCTTTAGAAATTGAGGTATAGTTGACATAACATTATTAGTTTCAGATGTACAACTTAATGGTTTGATATTTGTATATATTGCAAAGTGAAATATTTTAACCTTTGCCAGCCACGCAGTCTCTTGTCACAACTCCTTCACTTCACTGTTAGAGCACAGCGCAGCCGTAGACAGCACAAGAGTGAATGGATGTGGCTGTGTCCCAATAACACTTGATATATAAAAAAGGCACTGCCTTGGATTTGACCGTGGGCCGTTGTTTGCTGACTCTATTCTAAATCAAAACGTTGACATTTAGTAGGATTATATTTAAAGCCTTTAATAGTCACCTTTATGATCAAAAGATAAATAAAACCTGGTTTAATAAGATTTCAGTTGAATATATTAATCAACAGTATGACATGACTGTTCCAAAAGCCAGATTCTTAGGGTACATTAGCTGAACTTCAGCCTAATATGTACCAATTTGATCATATTTGTTTATGTTGGACTATAACTATGTCTAATTTTAAGTACCACATTTTAGGCTCTTAGATACAGGAAT
>NW_006431956.1:15522218-15551390 GCF_000325575.1 Pteropus alecto | reverse complement strand
GTCTAGAAAGTGCACATATAATGAGAAACAGTTGAAAGTGTTATTTCTAATTTGAGGAAAAGATTTCAGAGGGACTAGATAGCTATCTTTAAATTTTTATCATGTAGAAGGAAGTAGGATTAGAGTATTAGACTTCAACTTCCAGAGAACCTTACAATACACACAGAAGGGAGAGTTTAGCTCTTTACAGGGATTATGATACGATCCTGGAGAGTAGAATGGAATTGATTTGTTAATAGTTAAGTACTCTGCAGTAAGAGTTATTATGTGAGAGAATATGGGCATTGAGAGAGGGGAAGTTGGGTGCAACTGGGTTTCATTTATAAAGGGGTTTTGGAAAATAGAAACATTATTAATTGAGCTCAGCACTTTTACCAGCTCTTTGTATAAGTGGAAAAAGAAATAAAATAAGAACAAGAGGAAATAAAATTTTTATTCTGTTGAATGACTTTGAGGGTGTCATGCCTTTTCATAATCAGTTTAAAAGTCATCTACACTGCTCAAAATCTAACCCATTATGATTCTGAATGCAAATAAATTAATGTTATCAAAATTAAACAATAAGTAATAAAAATTAATTGGCAAATAATATTTGACTTTTTAATTTTACACTCCTTACTATCTCTAGCAGTCATTCAGTTTTCTTGGGTAGTTTTTTAAACCAAAAGTAATACCAAGGTAATAATTTAATGTTGTTTATTCTTTGTTCTTGGGTTTTTAAAAAGCTATATGAAAGTGAACTTGTAATCATAATACTGTGATTCTGCTCCAGGATTAAAATGGAGGAAAATGGATTTGTTGAGTTTACCTAACATAATATTTTGTATAGGGGAAAACAGATCATCTGTTTTGATTTGGCAAATGATGCTCTGGATTAGTGCTTCAGGTCTCTTTTTATAATTCATTAATTCAGAATAATTGTGGGCAGTAGCCATCTTTCTTAGAGGAAAAGTAAATTCCAGAACACCTTAAATGTCTTAAAAACTCTTAAGAAAAAAACTACACAAGGTAAAACAATGAAAAAAATCCATATCACATACCATTTCACATACATTAGATTATTACATATAATTTCAGAATTACGCTATAAAGGCAGAATAAAAGAATAATTAAATTCATAAACCAGTAGTTTGGAAAACTAGTAATTTTTTGAAGCCATTCCTTTCCACAACACTGTGTAAAGAAAGTGAATATTTTGAAACCAAAGCAATCAGATACTACAGAATTACAAATAGTTCTCTAGCTTAATGGGTCTTTACTTTTTTATCCCTTAAAAAAAATTCTGTTAACCTTTAAAGTGTGTAAATATTCTGTAAAAGATGCTAAGTATAGCCCCATAAATTACATGAATGTTTTCCTTGAATGAGTAGATTGAGATTTATCTCCTAATATATGCTTATTTTCAAATTAGCTAGTTTACTGATTGGCTATGCAGCTTTGCCCAGTAGTTATTTTGAAAAATGGTGTTTTGCATATGGTTGGCACTTAATAGATGTTTGAGCAAACAAATTGAAATATAATAATTCCTAAATTTCAGAGATCTTTTTAAATAGATTGGTAGAAACTATTGATTTCTCTAGTCTAATCAGATTGTCAGTTTGGCCCAAAGATCGAGCTAGTGATTTAGGCACATGATTGGCCATCAGTTTACCTATATTTATAGATGTAAGAATTAAAAATATTTATAAAAATAGTTGGTTTTGCTATACTGTTGATTTAATTGGCTTTACATTTTAAAATTCAATTAAATGTTAGATATAATGCACTTACCTATTATCTCAATTTTTTTCCTCCATAGTTGTGGCAATATATGATTATACAAAAGACAAGGATGATGAGCTATCATTTATGGAGGGTGCAATCATTTATGTAATAAAGAAGAATGATGATGGCTGGTATGAAGGAGTCTGCAATCGAGTGACTGGTCTGTTCCCTGGGAACTATGTTGAATCAATCATGCACTATACTGATTAAATTTTTTGCTTTTAAAGTAGGTTCTTATTACTCAGTCATATTTGTGGGACTATTAATGATTAACAGAATTGTCTTAAAATGTTTTAAAACGTGCCCATATTTTCAGGACATGCTGTTTTATTGGTATAATTGAATGTCTACCTATAAGCATAAATCTTTGAGGCAGTTTTGTCCATAATCGATTATGCTTATGTACTTACTTACACAATGTAACTTTATGACCAGCCTAAATATTCTGGGGTTGTGGGGTATAATATTTAACAAATCATGATTCCGATTGTACCATTACATGTTTCAGTGCAGCATGGTTACTAATGCTATGTCAGACTAATATTAAAATCTGAAACTTAAATGCTGGTGCTGGTCATACTTTTTGTTTAGACTCATTCTTGAACTATAACTTTGTTTAAAGCATGCATACAAATTTATGTATTGACATATACTTTAAAAAATCCAAGATGCTTCCAATTTGTGTAATACTTACTTGGAGTACTCGTACTTAGGTCTCTTGAAATGAATCGAGTCTCTGAGGTTTCCGTGTGAAACAAAACAGACAAAAAAAGGGTTATCTGTAATGTTGTAATTTGTACTTAAGTTTTTTAATGAGTGAATTTGCATTATCAATTTTTTCCATTCATAAATATATAAGTGAACCAAAGGTTTTTGTCCTTTCCTTCACTGGTTTGCTTTAAAAAATAAATAAATAAAAGATACTGATTTATTGCAGAATTATGGTTCTATTTTCTCAGTATATTAACTTGGGAAAAAATTTTAGCCTTATTTCAACGTGTCCCAACATCAATGTGACTGATTTTTGCAGATTTAAAATCTGCGATGGTTATTTACAAGTCAATCTACTTAATTGCTTTTCTAAAGTAACTTTTTTTTCAAAGCTAAGAAAATGTATAAAAGTGTATACACGTTCTGTAGGTAAAATTCTTAAGTATTGTTATCAGTCCTTCAGTTTTTCAGTGGACTGTTGTATACTGGTTCAATGAAAGGAAATTATAAGTATCTTTTACATACTGTTTTGTAGAAATGGATGCGATTGATTTTTGAATAGGCACTGTTTAATCCATTACCTGGCACTAGCAACACAGAAAAAATTTTTAAATAATTGGGGGAAATGGTGGGTCATATAGTAATCAGTGAACAGGGATATACCTGACCAACAGGTTTGTATTGTCTTTGACATAATTGAAATGCAACACATGCACTTTGTGTGTCTCCTAATTTAAGGGAGGTTTAGAGGGGTGTTTTCTCCTGTGTATAATTCTATATTGCCTCGGATATTAAAGTAGAGCACTCAAGTGTGGGTTTCTGTATTGAGGAGTTGTTTGGATTTCTAATTACAGTTATGTACTGGGCATTCACAGACTTATAACAGTATAGTAAATGGTAAGACTAGTGCAAAACGTTTATTTCTGAGACTTATAAAGGCCATTGCTACCAAATCAATGTGACTGTTGCATACGCATTTTGCCTTTGTTAATTTTAAACATGATTTCAGTATCACTAGTGATCAGCTAGCTACCATCTTCATTTTTTTAAGTGGAATGTTCTCTTAATTTTGTATATAACTTGTCTAAATTTTATGTACAGTCTTTTATAATAAACCATTCTCCTATATGAAATTTTGGATACTGTTAAAATCTAATGTGGATTGAAATGTAGACCTCACAAATCTCTGACCTTTACTCCTATGGTGAAACAAGATAAACCATTTGAATTTAACACTGACTATTTATTTGTGTAATGGTTTTACATGTGAATATTAACAGTGTAAACAATACCACATATAACCATCAAGATACCTCGATTAGAATTTACAGGACTAGAATGACAGATTCAGATGGTTTAATTACATTTTAAAAATTTTCTGAAAAATTTTGCCAATAAAAAAAACCTGCCCATCATTAAGGTTGAAATGATTTTTTAAAATGATTTTTGGTTATCTGCACATGAAGCAAAGTATATTCCACAAAAGTCTTTAGGCACAGTCTGGTAAAATAGCTGCCAGAAATAACAGAAAGACTTGTCATTTATCTCTCGTGAGTACAGTTTCTGAGAGCTGTATAAGGGCATCTCTCTCTCGGGATGGTCGCAGTTTACTGATCTCTCTTATTGCTTCGTGGCAGTACCGCTGGGCGAGGTAGGTTGTTTGTTGCACACCATCACTCTGCAGATACAGAAAAAACAGAATGGATGTATGTTACCTACGGGATCAGCTCTTAAATTCATTATAATAAATTAAAACATACTTTAAGGAATAGATTAGCTAACAGCCAAACTATGTTTCTAATGTTCTCTCTTCAACTCATAGTTCCTCCTCTGCCTACTTTTTTAGGCCCTTTCCCCAGACCGAAGCAAAGTAACTATTAGCATGCAAAGCAACTAACTCATTAATATCAAGTAGCCATCTATTTATTTCCCTCTATTCTTAATTTAAATATTAGAGTTTTTAAAAAGTTCTACACATATAAAATATCTATACAATGAATTTTTAAATAAAATCTGAAGTGAAAGTTTTAAAAAGTACATAATAAAAGTGAACAGAAGAGCTGATGATGAAAATCAAGTTTCCTTCTTCAAAAGGCACCAGCTGTTTTATCCATTGGTTTTTATTTCTTAATTATCAATTTGTTATTATCTGTTTCCTTTCTACCAAAACGAGGATTTAGCCCACTAAGATCCTATTTTGATCATAGTGTTATCTTTAGTTCTTCTATTGATGACTTTTGCCATCTGACTTCATCTTGTTTAAGATGAGGAAACCTAGTGCTCCTATTCTTTCTGCTTTTAACTGAACCTTTACACTAAAGGTAGGTTTGCATTGCTTGTTTTATAACCATGCTTTTATGTTGGTTCTTTTTAAAAGCTGAACACCAACAAAGTATTATTTCCATGATGTAAAAAAGTTTATGGTAGAATCAGGTCAGTCATTTCCTCTCCATGGTTCCTAGTTCATGATGCCTCTGTCATTGAGAGAAGATCCCTAACATGGTTGAAAGGCCTCTGATTTTCTATACCAACTGACACAAAATATGACATATTTTAGCTTGTGTCATGTTTTTAAATATACCCAGAAGCCCACGTCTGAATGTAATTGTCTCCTTTTCTAACTTTGTGTGAAAGGAGCTCTTGATTCCTAGTATTTCTGATGCCTTCTTCATCCTTTTCATTAAGACTGGCTGCCTTTTAGGTCTTGTACAACTGCCATCGCAGGATGACTTTTGATTGAATGAACTCTTAGGTTCACACTGGTTTTATAGTACCTACATCTTTCTCTTTCTTGGTGTTTTCACACTTTTGCTGAAATATATCCAACTGTAACTTACCCAGAAAATGTGTACTGGAAGCCAACTTTTAGTCCTTAGTGTGATAATGACTTTTACCTCCAGAGCATATAGAATTCTCGTTTTAAAACGTTTCTTCACCATTTGGAAGGCCTTGCTCACTGCCTTCTAGCTTCCGGTGTTTGCTCTATACCGAGCCAGTTTGACCCCTTTCCTTTTGTAGGCGACCATTTTGTTCTTTGACTTCATTTTTTGATTCTCTTCCTGAAACTTGTTATATGATTGTAACTGATTCTCTTCTGAGCTTTTCTCATATGCTTCCCTTGCTGTTTACATTTTGGAAGATTTTCTCAATTCCACATTCCAACTCTTCTTAGCAGTTAATTTTTCAGTCATTTAAAATTTCTCCTGAGCTTGTTCTTATTTATTAGATATTATCTTGTTTTATGAATTATTTTTGAATCCTCCTATTTATATTCTTCCTCTTTATTTTTGTGTATCTTGGTCTCTTTCATTCAGTCAGCTAGTAATTCTAAATAAAACCCTAGTTGTCCATTTATATTTAATGAGAGAATAGCAACCGGGAGCTCTGGGTGAATGGGGAGCTAGAATTTAGAGGTCTTTGGAGAATTTGTTTAGAGAACATCCTGGGGACTTTTCTTCTGTGTGTTTCTGCTTAGGCTTGCTGGAACGTCACTGTTTTGCACAAGAGTTACAATTAATTTCTCTCTTTTCAGTCCCACTTACTTCAGCTTTTTCTGAAACCAGGACTTCTCCCAGGCATAGCAACTTCTCTCTCAGCTACAGCCCTCCCTCATATTGATTTTTTAATCATACTGCCAAACTACCCTCCAAAAAGGTGCTAACCGATAGCAAATTATGCGTAACAGTATACAGATTTAACAGAGAAATAATATCCTTTGGAAGGGTTTTATTTTTTGGAAATTTAAAAAAATCTGAAAGGTCTATTTGGAATTCTTTCAAGTATTGGACTAATTATAGATCTCAGACCATATCTGCTTACTAAAAATTATTTGCTTGCCTTATTAACTAGATCTGCTGGCTCCAACTGACTGGATTTGGATCTTAGAAATAGCTCATTCTCAAAAGATAAGTCATCGAAACTGAAAATACACAAAAAGATAGGGCTTCAACAGAAAAGTTCGGAAGATATATGGCAATATATTTGAAAAAAACTTACAGCGCCGAAAGTTAAACAGTTTATTAGTTTGCCTATGTTGGTTTAATTTTTTTTCAAGTTAACATTTCTTTAGTCACACCTTTATGAGAGTTAGACAGGATGGAACAGGTAAGATCAGTTTTGAGTAAACTGCTGTAATAGTCTAGCCGTGGCAGGGCTGAGGGCTTGGATTAATCTGGAGACGAGTCTGGGTAATTGGGAGAATAGTCACGCCACTGACAGGCATGGTGAAGACTGGTTCCAAACCAGTGGTTCCCAACCCTGACTGCACATCAGAATCACAGGAATAGCTTTCAAAAAATGTTAACTGTCCATGCCCTAACCAAGGCCAAGCAAATCAGAATCCCTGGCAAAGAAATCTACAAGAAAAACGAATTACAAGTTTTTCCTTCTCAGTTTTTGTCAAATCAAGAAGGGACTAAACTTGGTCTTGTATCTAAAATTTAATGTTACTTGTTCTATTAAGAAGCTGCCACATCGTACCTGCTGTTGCCTCTTTTTTTTTTTTAACTCTTACCTGTAATACATATTGTCGAGCTCTGTCCACATCTCCTGGCAAACTGAACCGTCTCATTATCATAGCATTCATTTCTGGGAACTAACCATAAAGAAAGAAAATCTATTTATTCATCTTGGCAGAATCAAATGTTCCAATACTAGTTTGTAACAATAGGAAATAATAGGAAAAAGCAAAAAGGTGATTGATTAGATGATGTAGGGTAACAGTAAATTATAGCAACTAAAGAAGCAGAGCTAAGAGAGACATCAATTTTTCCATGCCCAGGGACTGGGCTAGTGCAGTGTTCATTCAGTTTTCTATCCTTGGTCCGACACTGAGTAGAAAAGAGAGAAGGATGAGTACATCTCTAACATCTCCTTACTGACTTTTCTTGTGGTTCGTAAACGTTAGGTCACACCAGAAACACCGGAGGCTCAAGCCTCTCTCCTAAGTGTCTAATTCAGTACAGGGGGCCTAAGTGAGCATTTCTAATGAGTTCCCAGGGGATGCTGACAGTTTGAGAACCACAAGCCCAGGATGAGGGTGAAAATTAGGAATTCTATTCTTAGTACTAAATCGAGTGACGCTTAAAAGCTATTGCGGTTTCTGAACAGAGGGTAGTATGAGCAGAGATCTCTGCTACAGCAGCTTGTAGAATGGATTAGAGCAGTGGTACTCGATGCTGAGTAAACTGCATGCTGGAATCACATGGGGAGTTTATAACAGTTTCCTAGATCTGCTCCCAAAGGCTGACTATATTGGCTCGGGGTTTGGGCTGCGCATCAGGATCTCAAAAACTCTCCAGGTGCAGCCAAGGCTGAGAACCATTGAATTAGAGGAGATGGAGTTACAAATACAAGTCAGGTTACTGTAGTAAATTATAAAGATCAGAGTTAAGCTGATGGTAATGAGAGGAAAAAAGAAAACAGGTACAAAAGGCAATGAAGAGAAAACCTATATTCCATGATACTTAGCAACAATTTAGGGGAATTGTCATTATTAACAGAATCATGAAGCCAGAACACCAAATCACTTCCATCTTCTAGATCCGAGCTCTAGTGCTGGTGCTGCCACAGCTGAGTGAGTTCCTGAACCTCTTGGGTCCTAGCCTCCCCAGCTGTGTCATGGAGGAGCCGAACTACATGACCTGAGGTCCATTAGCTCTAACTTATGGTCCTGTGAAATAAGGGGTAAGATGACATGTTTGGTTTTGGACACGTCAGTGCTTATAGCAGTTGCCAGTTTTTCCCTGGCAGTGAGCCTGAAGGATGAAATAAGCTGTTGTCCTGTAACCACCACCACGGTATTAGAAATCCTAGAAGGAAAAATAGGGCACACATAGAAAAACCTCAGCCAGATGGTGGCAGATTAAGAATTAAGAATGTTCCTTTCAGGGCAGAGTATGTATCAGAACAGTTCTGAACACGTAGAGGCTGCTAACATGCGCAACATTTAAAGAACCAGCAATCAGTTAGTTCTAAAAACCCATAATTTGCTTTAGTAACTGGTCTGTTAAGAATAAAATAATTTAAATTTTATAGGAAACATCAGGAAAGCGCAATCAACTTTAGCGGTAAAAAATTCAAATCAAATTGGCATTCGTCTTAGTTGATTACTACTACATTCCAAAATTGTATTTCTAGAAGGCTGTATTCTCAAAGCTGATGTGATACTGTCCTGGGCATCTGATAAAATTACCTGATTGATGGTCTAGGAGGTTTTTTTTGCAATACCAACAAGTGTAAAATGAGCTGATTGGATGTTTTTTCTGATTCCTTTTACTGTAAAAAGCATTCAGAAAGCAGAGTTTGAAAGAAATATTTGCATTGAGTGTGACTACATCCTTCCTTTGAAACATGTACTGTGGGCAGTTTTACTATGCAAATGTCAAACTTTTCCCCCAGGCACTCTTCATTCTCCTTAATGTGTGTGTATATGGAGAAGTAATGAGAAACACAACAGGAAGAACAGTTGTCCGCCTGAGAAATAAGAAAATTTTTGTTTGTTCAGGCTCTTTTTAAGAGTAGGAAAACCAGCTGTGGATGAATGAAATTCTAACTCTGAAATCTAAACTATACCATAAACTAAACTACAAAGGTGATCAATTAATTAAAGTGAGCTTGAACAAAACTTGGGTAACGAAGGCACCAGCTAGTCACAAGAGCAAAAAGCCTGGGCAGCTGGTGCAGGGGCTGGGAATGGTGATGGCAGTTGCAAGTACAGCTACAGGCTGACATTTAAAGTCTGGTGACTTATCAAATACAGAAGAGAAGCAGAAGAAAGGAAAAGATCTCTTAAAGGATATTCGAGAACTAACATAGTCTCACCAAAAAAAAAAAAAAAAAAAATTCCTTTTGATTCTGAAGATTTCAAAATCCGACCTATATCCTCTTTGAGGATTTAACGAGGTTTTTGTTCTTAAAATATGTACACACATTATACAAGGAAGGGCACTGTCATCATTGGGACCTCTCCAGAAATTTTGAAACTCTTCTTAAATCCCCTATAGCAAATGTTATCAAGAAACCTCTACAGAGAGATTTGAAAAATGGTGAATTCCAGAGAGGGAATTTCTGTCAAGTTTCTGGGACCAACAAATGCCGAATTCTCCATGCTCAGTTAAAAAGGAAAAGCCATTTTCCAGAGTTGATTGTCTTGTCTTGGTCCAGTGAGACTCAGTGTTCACAAATGGAAAAGTTCAAAGGTTTATCTGCAAATGAAACTCACTGACCTCTGGAAAAAGATGGCAAACATCTTAAACCTACTCCACTAAATGAGAGCTGACACTGCCTCTTCTTTGAGTGTTGTCAGTACATTTTCAGTGCCAGAGCACACCTGTTATCAACTTTGTGGGAAGACCTGGGGATCAGACACGCTCATAAGGTACTCGCTTTTGCAGTGGCGATAATACATTGTGGAGTAAAACGGATCCTAGTCTTAGAAGACTTGGAGTGTTTAATTTCCTAATGTGCCATTTACCAAGTGTCTAATTTCGATCAAGTTTGAACATCACTTTCTCATTTGTAGAATGGACATAACACCTACCACAAAGAGGAGTTGTGGGATTGGAGATAATGTATAAAAGAATCCTTTGCAAATTATGAAAACAGTGCATTTTCATTTAATGGAGATACTGTATATTCTCATGTTATTTTTGAACTTGGTTTACCCCAAAACAATTTTAGCCCCATAAATCTTGACAAATTTCTGGCCAAGAATCCCTCCCCACCCCCACCCCCCACTTTTTTTTTATTGACAGTATAATCCTTAGTGGAGTCTAAAAATGTTTTATTACAAAACAACTTATAAATACATATTTGCCGATACAAGACAGAAAGATCAGTCTCTTTAGGAAGCAGGTCTTGTCCAGAATCACTTCCTGCTTGATCTCATTCTATGTTCCCTTTTCTAAGGCTGCAATGTGCCTTTTAACAACTCCCAATGCCTTCTGGGCAGATGGGAAAAGTGCTGTCTGGTGAGGGTGACTGTGTGCCTCGTGATGCTGGGATTTTCCAGTGAAACACAGAAAACTGGTTTGGGGCACTATAAACTTTGTTCCTTTTCCTTGCCTTTTTTTTTTTTTTTTCCTTCCTAAACCAACATTTTTCAATCTCTTATATATTACTGACAAATCAATATAGAGCAGTGGTCCATTTCTCCCCTGACTTTGCCCCACTATATCTGAAGGTAGAATTATTCATTATTGTTCTTGTAGAGGAAAGCAAATTAATTTCTTTTGAAATATGTTCATAGTGAAACAATCGAAGAGGCATCCATCTTCAATCACCTTAAGGTTTAAGTGGGACCTGGCTGTTAACTTAGTACCGTGGGACTCATAACAATTAACTGTTAAGTTTTCTGAAGCTTTTAGTAAACTAAGCTGCTTTAGGGAAAGTCCTCGTCTAAGTCATCTTGATAACCTCAGGGCCCAGCTAAAGGAAGCGTTCCTGAGCTGGCAGAATCTCGGTGTACTCGGTCCATCTTGTTTTCTGTTCACGTTTCTAACCAAGGTCTGAAGAGCTGATTAATTTTTCAGTTGTATAGATGGTAACCAGTGACTTACCTCTCTATTCTCAGGCGTGCCTTTTACATGGCTCATGAATCCTCTGCTTTTTTTAGTAGGTTAATGGTAAAAAAGAAAATGTTCCTCACTCATGCTTTAATGTGTACAAGGAAGGAGATCTTACAAATTTTTGTCAGAAGTTGGCACGTATATTAATATTCTGGCGTTTTGGGTTGGTGAGTTAGTCTCAGTAGAAGAAATGACCCATTTATAGCATACCTTTCACTTCTCACCTCTGCCTCAAAATTCTGAGAGGACAGAGCCTGGTAATGAGGACAGATGTTTCCACAAAGTGCTCCCACATCTCTATTTGCACCCCTCATTCCTCACTTGACTGCTGTCCAAAGTAACCTGGCTTAGTGCCCAAGCCGTGAGCCTCCTCTGAAAAGGACTGCCCTGGGCATGGCTCTGCTACACAGTGGGGAAAAGATGAGCTCTTTTTCTTGGATAAGAAACTGATTAAAAGTGAAGTCACTGGTTTGTATAATATCAGAATGGAATTATTGAGTTCTATGGAAGACATGATTTATCTTTGTAATTTTTGAGAACAAATAGAGGCAAAAATCTGAAAGACTACAAGTTACTAAAACTTCAGACCAAAGAGTAATTTTTAATTTTATGGCATGGTGATGAACATCTTATTGCTTAGCTAAATAATGAATTAAATACTACTAAGATGAAATCTATTAAAGAGATGTCGAAATACCAGCCAGTGTCCCACTTATTACCAATAGCATTCGGCCCCAGAGCCAAAAGCAACGTGGCCAGGGTCCAGAGCAGGCTCTCAGAATGTACACCCTGCATGTCACTGCAGCATCTTTGAAGCTCCCTAAGCTTTTCATCCATGTAAAGGAGAATATGAAGGCAGCTTTACTTACTTCCTTAATTGACAGCCCCTCAATCTGGAGAAAGAAGGAACTATGTGGTTCTAGTAGTGCATTCCACTGACTTCTTGACTTTTTGAGGCAGTGGCCGAGGCTCTCTGAGAGCAGCAAACAGTCCCATTAAACTTCTAGAACTGGAGAATTTCTCAGAATTTCTTACGCTTGGAAGCCCTTCCTGTGCCTTTGTAAGGGGTTCTGAGGCACACCCAAAGTCCAGTCCTATAATCAAGATGTGGAAACCATTTACCTTGTCAGTGCTCCAAATACATGGAAATAATTGTGATGCTACCTTAAATTACACAGCACTTAATTTACAGAGTATCTCCATGAGTATTACCTCAGTTAATCCTCACAACAACCCTGGCAGGAAGGTTGTAATCTCAGTTTTACAGATAAGGAAACAGATAAAGCTTAGGGGTGAAATGACTGTCCCCAACATTTCAGCCACAGATCTAGACCTGAGGTTTCTTACTGAAATGCTTTCCCAAATACTTCTTATCTAAACCTTCCCATTAGCTGTGCCTGGACATTACTGGTTCTGTAGGGCTACACAGCAGCGTGTCAAAGGGAATTTGTAAAAACCTACCTGTCGACAAGCAAATAACACAGGGCCAGTGGCTAAACCGAGCTTCAGATCGGCAGACGTTGGTTTGCCCATCTGGTCAGAACATGAGGTGAAATCCAACACATCATCTATTAGCTAGTGAAAGAGAAAAAGGAATGTCATGAGCACCACCATCCCAACATCACAGCCGCCCTGCCCACTGTCCTAATAGGCCACGGCCTTATAAAGAAGTGGACCAACCTGAAAAGCTATTCCCACATTTTTTCCGTATTGATAGGCAATCTCATGCACCACCGGGTCAGGGCACCCTAGGACAGAGACCTGAAACAGAGAATTCTGAGATAAGCAGCTGGCAGGCAGAAGCAGTAAGGCAGCCCACCCCTGCCTGCGTGAAGGAGGCAGACGTCTGTTCCCTTAATAGGCAGTGATGCTAGATGATGTACAATTAGGAGACACAGCTGTCGGGGGACCAACATGTACAACTATCGCAGACTCTTGAATAACACGGGGGGTTGGGGCGCCGGTCCCCCGCACAGTCAAAAATATGCAATATAACTTTTTACTCCCCCAAAACTTAACTGCTTATAGCCGACTATTGTCCAGAAGCCTTCCATTAACAGTCGGCACATATTTTGTCTGTTATATGTATTATATGCTGTATTTGTACAAGTAAGCTAGAGAGAAAAAAATGTTAATAAAATACAGTATTTATTGAAAAAAAAAATCCATGTATAAGTGGACCCACGGAGTTCTAACTTTTGTTCAAGGCTCAACTGTACTTGCATTTTTACGTTTTTAATGGAAGGATTTCGGTTTCAGATTGTTGTCTTAAAATCTAAGAAAACTATTACTTTTCTCTCTTCTTTCACAGGATAAGCCGTCTTTCCCACTGCTTAGGAAAAATGGAGTTACACTAGGCCAGTTATGCTGGGTAACCTTTTTGACATGCAAAAGAAACACTCTAATTTGTGCGATGCTGACTTCCAGCACTCAGCAACTATCCCAATTGTTGGCTTTGTTTGTTAGTTTTCTATTGAGTTAGTCCTTATTTTGGGGATAGAGACCTAATTTAATCATACACACAATGTTGCCATATGTATTTCCCCATTTGTAGTCTTTTAATAAGTTTTACTGATTTCACTTATTTCAGAAATGCAGTTGTTTCTTGATGTCTGAAATAGCCTCAAGCCTAAGACTTCAGACATAGATATTGTTCTTTCATTATCAACGGATTTTCACTGGTCGTACCATTTCCGTATTTCTCTCACAAGAAGAAATGTAACTGCATAAAACTTTTTTTCCTTTTCAGTGGGGGAGAAAATAGGACTTTTAACTAAGTCTTTTTTTAAAACTCCAAAAAACTAGCTGGCACCGGCCGCTTAAGTGTGTTTCCTGCTGCTCTGCTAAGCATGCTAAGCAGCCCGGCCACATTTTCAGGAAACAAAGATGGTAAAAACCAAAATGGGGGATGGGAGCGACATCGCCGCTGGAGAGGGACCGTCTGTATTGACCCTCCGTGAGAAAGCCAGATGGAACTCTTCAGTCTCCTTTCTGCAGTGGGTCACTGAAGTCCCCTGACTTTAGTCCCTCTGTGGTCTGCTGGTTCGGACCCCCACTTTGCTCAGGCCTCAGTTATGGTTCAGGGGTGTGGGCTCGGTGGTCAGCCTGCTAGTGGTGCGTTTACAGCCCTTACAATTTCCACGTGCCCTCGGCATGTCGCTTCATCTTTCTGTGCTTCAGTTTCCTCCTCTAAACCATAGGATCGCTGTGAGGAATACAAGTGATGCTACTTTTAAACCCTCAGGACAGTGCCTGGCGTCTGGTTATGACTCACTGTGTTTGCTATCATCCTTAATAATCCTCCCCGCCTCCTCCACTGGCTGCAGAAGCAGGAGCCTGGGGTGTGTCCACGCACCTCTGCTAATTAACACCAGATCACAGAACTTGCTCAGCCCCGAGAATGTTTTTGACGACTAATGAAATCTGTGACTGAGAGGTGTTTGGCCACACATCCTCGATAAAGATGCACACATCCTGAAAGGGTAGGTGGCCACTCACTTGCGTGAATCATAAACTTGTAACTGCTTTTAATAGCAAAGACCTTACCACTAGCAGGCACTGGTCCGTGGGTTTAGAGAGGGGTTCCTCTTTTCAACTAAAGATTCTATAGACCACATGGGAGACAGTTTAGAAACTTTGAAAGAAGTCAAGGCATCCATCCATCAACGTGGCTAAGAGAATGAGAGTGTGGCAAAATTGGGGCAGCCTGGGGTATGCTGAGCTCATAACACGATGGTTCTCCTTTTCTAGGCAGGAAGAACCCACGAAGCAATCCTGTAGCGAGTTAATGCTGTTTCCTCAACACACAGTAGCACAGAAAAGCATACCTTCTTCCTGAAAAGTAAAATATTTTTAAAAAATCCTTTCTGTTTCTAAACTCAATGAATTAAAATGTGTGGAGTACATGAGCACTCTGCATTATTTTGGTTAAACTTCATAACATGCCATAAATACTTCCTTGGTGGTTGGTGATGAGAAGAGCTAACAATGACTGAGCGCTGTGTGTCAGGTCCTAACTCACACAGGAGGTCGGACCTGAGGCACAGAGAGTACCAGGTTTGAAGGGGCTAGGAAATGCGGGAATCTGAATTTGAACCCGAACGGGCTGGCTCCAGAGACTCGACTCTTACTCACTCTGTGATGCTAACAGGCAACAAAATGGGACGCTCAGAGAGGTCAAGTAATGTGCCCAAGTAAGCATAAGGCGGTGAGGTCCACATGGCCCGCTTCCAGCTCACAGAGGCTGACACAGGAACAAGCTACTTAGCTGGTAGCTTCTGCCTCACCGGCTTTGAAGGGTCATTTCTGCTCCGATTTCACCCACTGCAGGGCAAAGACCACTCCTGACCCCCACTCTCCAATCCAAGTGAGGACTGTCTGGATCTGTCCTATCGCAACTAAGAAAATCAGACGCAATGCAACACAAAAGCCAGGCAGGAAGTGTGCCGACGTGAAATGAACGCTGCTTGTTCCTGGCATCAGAGGAAAGATGCCGCATGTCTTTCTGGAAGTGGGTGGAGTACGAAGAATGACTAAATGAAAGAAAGTGGAGCTCAGCTAACTTCTGTTTGAAGCAGGTCCACAGCCAGGCCATGGTGTGCACATGGCATCTTTAGTGGGGAAGGCCCACCCCTCTCTCATAAGATTTTCACAAGCCTTGTCTGAAAGGATTGGGAAGTGCTGTTTGCACTGGCAGGGGATGCTGATGTTTAGCCAGCATCTCTATCTTTCAAGTATGTGTCTCCATCACTTTAAGAGATATATTCTGATACATACATATATGTTCATTTGTCTTATTAAAAATAGTGGAGATTACTGGAGCTCCAATACATAAAAAATATCAAAACAGGTTATTGTCAAAAACCAATGGAAAATGTTGGGAGAAAATACATGCAACATAACATCGCAGATAAAAAGCTAATATTCTTCATATATAAAGAGCTCTTTAAAACTGAGTGGGGGAAAAAAGACCAAACACCCACTAGAAAATGGGCAAAAGACACGAACAGACAATAAGACAATAAGAATCACAAAAAGATATAAAAATGGCCTTTAAACAACTGAAAAGATGGTCAACTTCACCCAGAAACGAGAGATGCAAATTAAAAACTGGAACGATACAGAGATTAGCATGGCCCCTGCGCAAGCATGACACGCAAATTCGTGAAGCGTTCCATATTTTTAGCATAGCCCCTTGTTTTTTTTTTTTAAAGTTATTAGTTTATTAATCCTCTCATGAAAAATCTGATCACCAGAGTCACTGATGAATCTTTACTCCTTCTGTTGTCCAATCTCCACCTCACTTTTTGCCAACACCATTTCTCATCTATCAGATCGGCAAAAATTTAAGTCTTATGACACAGCTAGTGAGGCTGTGGGGAAGGAGGCAAGACACGCTCACGAACTGCTGATGGGAGTGGTGGAAACGCTGAACGGTGCAGCCCCTGGGGGGAGAACTTCGGTCGTATCTAACACAACCACATCTACAGTTACCTCGAACTATACTCTAACACCGCAAACATACGTGTACATATGGTTAGCTGCCGTGGCGGGACTTGTCACTGCGAACGACCGGAAACCTTAAACGCCACGTATGGGAGTGGGGAGTAAACCATGGCAGGCGGCGGCGCTGCTTGAAAAATGAGGGAGATTCTAAGGACCGACATGGACTGATGTCCATAGCATACTATTATATTAAAAGCGAGGTACAAAAGCAGGACGAGCAAGACGTATCACAGCACACTACTTTTGGTTGTAAGAAAGAAAGGGAAGTAACATGCGTGTGTCTTACTAGTTTGTGTAAAAAGAAAAAGGAAGGAGGAACCATAAGCTAATGAGAGCGGCTACTTTCAGGGTAAAGGGCATGAGGGGCGGTTCACCATTCTGTGCAGGTCTGACCTTGGGAGCTATGTTAATGTTTTACTCAAAACAACAGTAACCTCAAAACCAAAATAAAACGAGGTCAACGAGAATGAGAGGGAAACCCTAAAATGGAATGAAAAAGCACCTTACTATATTTCAAATAACAACCACACTGAAATGAGGGAGAAAGGTAACATCCGAACACAGAAATTTGACTGTATTATCCCCAGACTTTAGACAAAAGGAACTGCAAACAAATACTGAACTCTAGCTACAAGGTTTGTTTTTTGAGAGATGAGAGTTATCAAGTTTTAAGTTCCTGTGGTATATTCTAGGATTAAGCAAATATGTTGTTGTGGGAAATGGGGGCCAGGTTTCGCACTGTAGGGGACGGGAGTTACAAATAGGGAACCGCAGAATGCTGGAATAAATCATGAATCCTGTGGTGTCTGATGGATCTGGAGCAATCAGTATGGTTTTGAATAAATATGGATGGCTATGAAAAGACAGATATCCACATATCCACATTATATTACACAGACATACAGTTCCTAGCTCTGGCCATTGAGAAGGCCTAGAAACAGTGACAGAAGCGCCTGGATTTTGGTTTCTAAATACTATTTTCCACCCAAAGGAACCAGAGCTCCTTGGAGAAATGGTGGGTCCCAGCGCTGGGACAGACCGGAAGAGCCTGCCTGGGAGAAGGAAGTGCAGGAAAACGGTAGGGGTACCTTACCAGGGAGGACACAGGAGCCAGGCTAACGGGCCTTCCCCATTGGTCAGATACAGAACAAGCGAGCATTAAAATAAATAACAATGGGCTATAATCCACAGACTAAAATAAGAATCCAGGAGTCCGTAGAGACGACATCTTCCTGAAAACGGGATACTAACTCTACTGTAGAAGTGTGATGTAGAAGGAATGACGGAATTTAAAAACCTGTTGATTGGCAGCTGGCATAGTAATAACTGCCTCAGGAGAGAATCATGAATCAATGCTAAAACCAGAGAGTGAAGGTTTGATGAGAAACAGAATATTTACATTCTCTCAAAATGCCTCCCCCAGAGAAAAATAGTAACTTGAAAGTGCAGAAAGCTGGCAGACACCACCCTAATCAGGTGACCAGCGACCAGCAGCAGTAAGAGGATACAGGAACTGTTCCAGAATGAAAGAGACTAAAGAGTCATGACAAGTAAATGTAACATGAGGTCATGGCTTGGCTCTTGGACCTGAAAAAAATCGTCTCCCTTTGTTATAACAGTATTAGGACAACTAAGCAAAATATGAATGAGCTCCATCTGTAGATTATCATAACCGAAAAATATAGTGTTCTGCAAATATGACCCACAAAACAAAATTCTGCGGTGGCACTCTGTATCTTTGAAAAACAAAGTAATAGGAAGATAGGTCACAGATAGCACTGGAGAGAATATAAATTCAGAAAAAAAAAAAAATGAATGCAGCATTACCATACCCAGCTCTGGGTTCAAATCCCAGCTCAGCCACTGTCAGACTGAAAACATTGGATGGGCCACTGGACATTTTAAGTCTCATTCCCATTAGATTTTCTGGGGAATAAGCTGTGGCCTTCACTGGTAAGCTACAGAATTTATTCTGCATGACTATGTATATAGTCAATCATCTTATAAGATTATTTCTATTTTAATATCAATCAGTGTCACAAAACAATCCTAGACAGCCCTCTCTTAGATTTTAATACTATTTCCACTAAAATACAGTGAGGTGTTAAAAAGGCACAGGAGCGAGGGGTAGAAATGGTGTCCTTAGCAGAATGAATTTATAAGCTGCTAAATTTCCTTCAAATTCTCTAACATCATGGAATTCCATTAGTTCTTCTGTAATAATTCTCATGTTTAAATTCTCCTTAATCCCTCTGTTTGGCATCTGTAATTTGCCTTTAATGCATTCTTTTGGAGCCTACATATCTTTGCATCTTAAATACCAGAACTACATAAAAATAGCCATTTTGAATAAATAACACCTCTGGAATAGTTCTACCCATAGGCACTTAAAAATAGAAACTTTTATTCAGAGAGCTCACACTAGGATTTTGCTTTATTATTCTAACAGCGGTGGAGTTTAGGAATAAATCCCGTGGAGGTGGTAGCTCTGGGATGATGCCAGCATGCCTCCTAGTGGACAGCATAACACCTTTCCTTTTTCATAGGGGTCCAGCCCTGTTAATATTCACATCCTCTCTTAATTTGCTAATCTGTGAAGAATAAAGGTATTCCTTAGAAATAAATACGCGTGCTATAATGTCTTTGGCTTCCTAAGCAGAGGACAATGACTGCAATGAAGCCTTTCCTTGATGGCTCAAGTCCATTTCCTTGGCCCTTTCATAGAGTTCTGTCACTGAGTGTTCAGGCCCCAGCAGCTGTGTTGCTGCCCTGTGCCTGTGGGGTGTCTGCTTTATGTGGACAAAGACTCACAGAGTCTCTAGTTCCAATGGCCCTTCTACCTGCCAGTGCTTCTAACTGTAGTCTCAAGGGGCTGAAATCATCAATGAGTTTCGCCGAACACACTAGGGCGTCTTACTTATGAAGCTGGATCTTGATCTTCATGGAAATTTACTGAAACAGCTTTATGGCACCCATTTTAAACAGGTCATTCTTTTAGTCAGCACTCCAGTGTCCATCATATTTTTACCCGTTTCTTTTTCTTAAAAACTTGTAATTTCTTGGAAATAAAAAATTATAGCCCTTTCAATAAAGACAAAAGTAGCTGAAATCGTGGCCAGCACGTTCTACATAATTCACATTCCTTAGGGTTTCAATTAATCTTTTTTAGGAAGAATATGTTGTCCTCGTTCTTTTCTGGCTCACAATTATACATTTCTTGACACTTTTAAAAATAGACACTGTTGGCAAGGGACTTTTTCACCTGAGAGGCCTTGAGAAAAAGCTCTCCTTAACTGTAATTATGTTAAGAGTGTATCATGACAGCAATTGGCATTTGCCTCTCATGGGTCTTCCTCCCTTGTTGCTTTAATTACAAAGGACTATTACTTGCCCAGGTTTCATCTCGGTTACATCTGTTAGGCTGAAACGCGGTCAGATGAACAATCCTATGGAGAAAACTGTCTCTTATTTACAGGTGGCTCTGAATATCACACATTTTAGTCTATAGGTTATGAATAATGCCGATTTTCTAAAAAAGAAACGTATGTGGAGAGTGGAGGGAAGGTCAGGGAGAAAACAAGAGAAAGAAGAAGTTAAGGTTCGTACTCCCAAAGAAATAAGGTATGTACAGCCCAAACAAATATGGCCTATTTATAGTTCATGTAAATATACTGGGAGGATCTACTAATAAAAAAAGACAAAGAACACTAGTATAATCGAATACTGTAGTCAGATAGTTTCTCCTGAGTAAATATTATATTTAAGGACACAGCACTTCATAACCTTTTAAAGGTAAAATGTCAGAAAGGATGTGTGAGACAATCGTGAGAGAAATTACGATAAATTGTTTCATAGGTTACAGAGTTTAAATATTAGGTTGGGGGACTAAAGCTTATCTTGATTCAACTCGGGAGGAAAGATGAAAAGTGAATGATTGCATAGCAAAAGAAGATAGCAAAAATGAAAACCACAGCAGAAATTCTCCACTGTTTGGGATTAATTCCTTTCTCAATGACCTCTTGGGATTTGGGTTACTATTTTAAGGTTCTCCAGTGAAATTTTTTCTAGGATTACCTCCCTAGAAAGAGCTATGAGGCTTTTTTTTTTTTTTTTTAACTTGAAAAAAGACAGAACGTACATACTGCTTTACAACTGTTGGCTATCAGACTTGCAGTCTTCTTGAAAGTCTTTTCAAGGTAGTGTGCAAATCTTTCATTCTCATTCTCTTTTGATCCTAGCTGAAGAAATTCACCTATAAAGAAGGAAAGGGGTCATTTGAGACATGGTTTTATGGCCTGGCCAAATACTAAAATGGAATAAAAAAGAAAAGTCAGAATTAACCTACCACGCACCAGATCTTCAATAACTTGGGTTAAAATAGATATAACAGTTGTATTTCCAATTCGTGCCAGAGCTATAGATGCTGCAGAAAGAATTAAATCTCCAGCAAGAACAGCCTAGAAAAAAAGGATAAAAAAAAACCCCAACAATCTTTTAGAGAAACGTATCAGAGCAATGGTGCAAGAATAAAGTTACTTCTCAGACGACACAAACAGAATAGGAGGGAGGGGTCTTCTGGCATGTTAAGTTTTTTCCCTTTTTCTTCCTCAGTAGGATTATGTAATAATCAGTCACGGATTTGGAACACCATTTGGGCTGGCTTGGTTCTGGGAGGTTACCCAGTCTATCTGCCCACTTCAGAGCTGAAGACATGACTCCTGGGGATGGAAATGACCTTACCTTGCATCTTCGTCCCCTGGCCCCATCAAGAAGCAGCTGCCTTCAGACTAGGACCATTTGTTTTTCCCTCGAACCATCTTCTCACTACTGCCTTTACACCACCGCTTCGTCTGCCCCAATGTCCTTCCCCTTCTCCTTTGTGGAGCATTCATTTGCATAATTAGCTTAGTTGGCATCTCCCTGAGGTCCACCAGCCTCAGTCCTGTGGGAGTGCAGCACCCCTCACACACTGCTGTCTGAACTCTTCCTCAATCGGGATTTCCTATTTCCTGAACTCCTTGAGGGCTCGGTCTGGGTATTACCTCAGCTAGTACATAGCCCGCATCCCTACCCCAGCACAGCGCACAACACATGCTTTTCTCGATTAAAAACTCAACCAAGGACTCTGGGGTCCAAGTTCAAGCTCTTTGCATGATATCACACTGCCCCTCATTCCTGGACAATATATCTTTTTCATTGAATACTAGATAATCAATATTTTCCCGATATTCTTGAGATTGTGAATAGATGTCCGTATCGTATTTGCAACTAATTATAAATGATACGGAACTGAATTATATGCTGTGATCAAACACACTATTTGGCATATAGAAAGGTATGCCTAAGTGTCATGTTGTAGAGTAATTAGTTATAAATGCTAGAGTCCATAGAAATTTTAATTCACAGAATTTTCAACATAACCGCATTTTGTTTCTATTATGTCTGTTGGTTCTCTAGCATCAAAAATGAGTGGTGTTCACTATGTTTCCCAGTTAATCACCATTTTATTTAACATATATGATATCTCAATATACACATATATTTATAAAGCCATTCTGCAATTACGATATATATGTGCACACGTGTATCTGTCCATCTACGCTACATCATTACAGTGCAGCTGAGGGCTTGGGTCTCTAGGCTTTTACCACCTTCTTTTACTGGCCCTGGGAATCCTGGAGGCCAGAGGCTTCCAGCGTATGGGACCAAAGCCGGCAGACTTTGGTCCCATAGGGCTGGCTGGGGTGAGGGGTCAAAGGAAGGCAGCACTGGCAACGCAGGCAGGGTAACGGGGGCTTGAGAATGAGCTGCTGTGTGAATTTTTTATCATCGCCCAGTCTTTGTGGTTGAGAGGTAGAAAGGGGAGCAGACTATTAGGTGGCCTTGTGCAAGGAAGACTGTCTCACAGTTCAGAGGCAGGCAATGTACACCGGTTCTTTCACCGGCACGTAGAAAGGGGCCCCGCCGTGCGGCAGTCATGGAGGGGGCTGGGCAAGGAGGAGAGACCTTAATTTGTTCTCTTAATCCTCTTTCCCGACAAATGCTCAAGTAAGGCTTTGGGACAGGCCCTAAACATGAACAGCTGACTGCCAGGACGCGTCATCAAAGTAGCCACGACCTCTCCACAACGAAACTGCACCCTCTCTTCACCAATTCTGATGTATGGAATTCTGTCAATAGGACACAAAATCTTTTCATCTAAAACTTGAAATAAAAACCTTGCTAATGAAATTGCAGGACTCGAGCGCACAACAAAGTCAAGGACATTAAAGCAAAACCAGCACGTAAAGGTAACAATGAACGTACATTTCTTCTTTTAATAAAGGCAATTAGAAAACAGCGGGAAGCAGGTACCGTCAATATGTAAGGGAAGGAGGGGAGGAGAGAGAGATCTTTTTCACATTAGTGTTTTGTTTGTGCTCAAAGGGGCATGGGGGTGCGGGTGGGGGGCTGGACAGCCAATGGAGGTGCACGGGGGTGGAGGGTGGTGAGAGGGGCTGGAAGAGAGTGGGGAGGTCGGAGGGTGCAGGGTTGGGGGGGTGGCAGGAGATGCTGGATCTCAAAAGACCTGTACCTCTTCACTCCTATTTGGTCTACTGCTTTCCTCCCTTCAACCCATGACTTAAAAGTCCTCATACAAATTCTCTATGTCACATACCTCCTTCAGGAAATGCCAATAAAATAATGGAAATAAGCGTTAAAATAGACATATATAAATCAATCCCAATTACAGTGCCTCTATTTCAAAAGGTAAAAATTTTCATTGTAAAATAGTATCCCTTTAAATTTTTTTTTTTAAATTTCTGTTTACGTATTTTTTAAAAAGTTTTATGACACTCTCACACATGGTGGTCAATAAATGATTAAGGAATTAAACTGAATCTGAGTAAAATCCGAGCCTAAAAGTAAAATGTCTGATTCCTCACGAAATGTGCTTTTTGGATAACTACAGAAATCCCTTCCCTTATAACCAAAAGCGATTCTATAGAAAACTGTGAAAAACCAGGAATACTAAGTTTTTCTATAGTATTATCTATCATCAAATATCTGTACACAGATAAGACATGAATACTATTTTGAATGTGGGAAGACCACATCTGAGGAAGCATAATTTTTTTAATGAGACAAATCTGAAAAATAAATGCAATCCAAAGTGCGTGTGATTTGATAAGAGAAATAAAATAAAAGAAAAAGAAAAAAAAAACATACCTTCTTTTCACCCCAGATCTTATTAACTGTACGTTTTCCTCTTCGAGAACTTGCATCATCAATAACGTCGTCATGAACCAGACTAGCAGTGTGGATCATTTCTGCAATTAAGGCTATGGAGCGCTGGCTGGCTTGTACATCTCTAGTTAACAGAAAGCAATGCTTTTTAACAGAGACGCCGCCTATAACCTTCTCAGCAATCATCTTGTGAAAACTGGACATCGGATCTAGGACAAAGAATTTTATTTCTCTAAGAGAAACCGTATTAACACTGGCTTTCCTACAGAGCGACTTGGAGAACATTTTAAAAAATGCACGAGATATTGTTTTATGCCAAGATTATGTTCTACGGAGACCACATTAAGAAGTAGAATTTATATGATTAACAAAAAGAAGATAAACGTCGCAGAAATCTGGCCATTAGGCTGAAGAATTATCTTTATGTCTTATAATGGTGGTTTTGGTTAGAGGATCAAGTTTATAATTAGGTTACAATTATTTCAGGGCTGGATGGGAATGACGGGTGAGCAGCATTCTAAAAAAAACTATGATTAGAGAGCCAGTGATCACTATGTTCAAAGCTTTTCATACTGTTTTAAATGTTCCGTTAAGAAGACCTCAATAACCAAGACAGAATTTTTGTAAAAACTTTCTTCTGATTAGTATTGAACCTTTACATTAGAAATGTATTCTTTATTTCCCAGATTTAACACAAACTACCGGACAAATACTCTAAAGAAGATGCTAAATATGAGTTTTACAGTTAAAAAGGAATTCCCCCAGTTTCTTTTTAATTATCATTATTATCACCATCATCATCTATGAGAATGAAAGTAAATTTCAAGAAAATCAAACTGGGGAAATAGTTTAGTGAATATTTTGACTTTAGACATACGCCTGACTTAAACACATGTGAACCAAATGTTTCACTTATTCCAATAGTTTACTCTTCAAATATCATCAAATTACCTCTTAAAGGGGAGAAAAGTGAGAAGGATACTAACATATGACATTTTCTTGAAAAACCTAATCTGAACATCTGTAAAAGATAGTGCTCATTCTGATTCCTTGGATCTGCCAGAAACAATGAAAAATGAAGTGTAGCTACATTAGAGATGCTGGAATTTAGCTACAAACACTAAATCAGCATGAGAGTATTTTCCGATCTTGCTTTAAATATAATTTTATAACATGATGCCTTGCCGGCCCCTCTTACCTAAGATTTTAGAACTAAACCTCGGAACCTTCCAACAGCTTCTAGCCCGGAAATTGATTGTAAAGTGCTGCTTGCTCATGATTTATTAATATAGCACAATCCTAACAGTCCTAAATACTTCCAGATCACAAAACATTCTCCCAAAAGGGAAAAAGTAAAGCAACGGAGCGTAGGGATAAGTCATCCTGTAAAACCACTTTTGTAAAGGAGGAAATGGAGGGTCGGTGGCTTCTAAGAGCCTGTGCTGAGTCCCTCAGTGAGACATTCACGGATGCTATATTTAGGAAGCCTGGACCTTAAATATTTTTCAGGTAAATTTACTGGGCCCTATCTTATTTGAGTTGAATGCACAGGAAAAAGATGTAGGCTTTTTAAAGTTGTCTTTTAATACAAAGGCTATTTTCAGAGTATTTTCTCAGATGGATTTTGGTCTAATAAAATATATACTTCCTACTGGTTAGTGGTAGAATTTACCTTAAAACAGCCGGTAAGGCCTCTAGCCTTTTTCGTGCGTTCCTAACTTGGGCACCATTTCCATTATCGCAAACTATGTCAGCAGACAGGGTTCCCTGCTGGGAACTCGAAGTAAAATGACAGTGCTCACTGAGACATGAGACTTTTTTTGTAATTTGAACAACAAAGGTTTCTTAAAATATTTCTTAAAATAGACTACCTGTAGATGAAAATTCCATTTGCATGATTAAATTCTCGATGGATACAAATCACAACTCTTGCTTAGAATGTTATTTGGCATTGTGAAACAGCCCCTACATGGCATAAGTACCACATTTTAGATGCTTTATAATTTTGCTTTATAATTTTATCTAATGTACTTTTTCCTATACAAGTTTAAGCTTTAATGTGTGTCAGCTTCTATCCGGAAAATACTGCCATTGCTTATACGTAGCACAGTAAATGGTGAGACAGATAAAATTTGCAGATTACAAAAAAAAAAAAAAATCTCACACTATCTTTAAGATGAACTCTCCAAAGTGCCAAACTGAGTCATGCCTTCAAAAAGTTGGGCACCATTTCTGCTTCCTGCTGTGAAATATCAGCGACACTTTCCCAGCTTCTCTGAGAGGTGCTAAGAAAAACCAGACAGCACAAGAAAAGGAGGCCCTGCGTCTTGAAAGTTGGCTATGTCCTCTGTATTTCACACCTGCAAGAGCATGCTATGACTCAGCAAGCCCTCAGGACTTTGTTTTTCCTTCATTAAAGGAAAAATGTTATAATGAATAGTTTCAAGCATAGACCATGACTCCCCACTCTCCTCCCCACTGCCACATACTTTCACCCAGCTTGTGTGTGTGTGACATGCTGCTGAGTCAGCTCTGACTCCCAGAGACCCTATAAGTGACGCCCACAGTGCCCTGTCTCAACAGCCCTGCTCAGCTCCTGTAGACTCGTGCTTGTGGCTTCTTTTATGGAGTCAGTCCATCTCGTGTTTGGTCTTCCTCTTGTTCTGTTGCCTTCTATTTATTCTTTTCCAAAGAACCCTGCCTTCTCATGATGTGCCCCAAGTAGGACAGCTTCAGTTTTGTCATTTTTGCCTCCAGTGACGTTTCAGGCTTAGTTTGCTCTAGGACCCGCTTGTCCATCTTTCTGGAGGTCCAGGGTATCCGTAGAGCTCTCCTCCAACTCCATATTTCAAATGAATCGATATTTTCCCCATCAGCTTTCTTCACTGCTCCCACATCCGTGCATAGTAATTGGGAATAAGAGGGTGTGGATGGCCTTAGCCTTGGTCTCTGATGATCCATCTTTGCGCTCAGAGATCTGTCCTAATTCTTCTGTTGCTGCCCCTCTGAGTCTCAGCCTTCTCTTGATTTCTTGGCTTTGGTCTCCATTTGAATGGATGACTGAACAAACATAAGCAAAATCTTTAAGAATTTCGGTGTCTCTACTGTCTGTGTTAAAGTCATGTATTTTTTCTGTAGTCATGACTTTTGTCATCTTGATGTTCAAATGCCGTCCTGCTTTGCCGCTTTCTTCTTTCCCTTTTATCAGAAGTCGTTTCAAAATATTGCTATTTTCTACCAGTGAGAGGGTGTCATCTGCATATATTAAGTTCTTGACATTTCTTCCATCAATTTTCACTCCTTCTTCCTCTAAGTCTAGCCCAGTTTTTCATACATGTTGTGTACAAATTAAATAGGGAGATAAAATGCATCCTCGTCTGACACCTTTGCCTACAGGAAGCCATTCTATCTCTCCGTATTCTGTCCTGACAGTGGCTTGCTGTCCACAGTACAGGTCACGCATCAGGACAATCAAGTACTGAGGCACGTACAGTCCTTTCAGAGCAACCAGAGCTTTTCAGGATCCATGCAAAGGCTTAACAGAGTCTATAAAACACACTAATTTGAAATTCTTTGGAGCACCAGTATCCAGTGAGTGCTCGTAATTTGATCTCGAGTGCCTCTTCCTTTTCTGCATGGAGCTTGAACATCCAGCGTTTCCTGCTCTGTATAAAGTCGAAGCCTCTGTTGCATCACCTCGAGTGTCACTTTACTTGCGTGGGAAATTAGAGCACCCAGTTTACATGCGATTTTAAAAAAAGCAAACTTTCCTCCCTATTCATACCAACACATAATGTGACATCTGACACGAATTACAAGTAAACCCCAGTGTGGGAAAATTATATCTAAAAAGAAAATCAAATCTTAGCAATGGATTACCTTGGTTCAGAACAAATGAGAGGAAAATAATAAATCAAAACAGTACATGTGGTTTCATTTTAATAATAGAGACAGTGAAACTTCTATTCCCAAATCTAAAGGTTGTGTAATGAACAGAGTCCTCAAATGGTATACAGAAGACTCTACTTCTATTTCAAAATGTTCTTCTGTTTGTCTCTTCTGACAATTCTAAAAATAAGTGTTTCACTTTGCTTGTTAGAACTCTGAGAAGCTTAACGTTTCTTAAATATCTATCCCTAGTCCACCATATTGAAATCAATACCCTTGAAAATGCAGACCGAGGCCTCAGATATGCTGAATCAGAATCTCTAAAGGCGGGACTCAGGTACCTGCATTTTTAAATAGCATGTCAGGTGATTCCTGATGCACAAAGTCTGGGGAATATCGCTGTTTAGTGGGGGGTATTCATTTTGATTTACTGTCAGCCAAAATAGAAGCTTTTCCTAAGGGTTTTGGTACAAGCTCAGCCTTTGCTGATCCACTGCTGCATTGTCTGTAAGCTGTGGGCAAATGGAAGGAGAGTCTGTCCTACCCTAAAAGTGACCTGAAACTTGGGGCATCAGTTCAGAGGTCTTGTGCTAATGACCCTCCCAAGTCTCTTCATAGCCTGAGAACAGAAAGGCTGACTTGCTCTGAACAACACAATCATGGGAGGGCGATACTTCTTTTCTCTTATCCTCTGCATCATCATGAGTTTTAAGCGACGTAAATAGAACTCCATCAGTTTGGTACTGAAGAAGCTCTCTACTGAAATTGCAAATGAAGTCTCTCGCTCTCTCTGCCTTGCTATAGAAAATTCTCAGGATGCGAATCACATTTCCTAGTTGTTCCCTGCTAGGAGTACACATATTCGAGTTTTCAGTATGCTCAACAAATAGCCATTCAGACTCAGATAGATTTTATCTTTATCTTCCACTGACTTGACTTGCTACAAGTTTGGGTACTTCAATTACTGAGACTGGGGAATGTCCTCTGATTTACCCTTTCGTCGGCTCCGTCAGATCCAGAGGGAGAGAGAAGCCCCCCAGGCCCACTCCCTGCACTGAGGCGATACGATGTACTGATGGGGTTCACGTTGGCTTCCTGTGGCTGCTGTGACAAATTACCACAAACTTAGCGGTTTAAAACAGACATTCCCTCACAGTTCTGGAGGCCAGAAGTCTAAAAACAGTGTTACTGGGCTGAAATCAAAGTGTCAGCTGGCTGTACCTGCTCTGGAGGCTCCGGGGGAAAATCCTTTCCTCACCTCTTCTAGCTTCTGGTAGCTGTCAGCAGGCTTTGGCTTATGGCCACATCACTCCAATCTTTAAGACCGCCATCTTCCAAGCTCTCTGCTCCATCTTCACGTCGCCTTCTCTGTGTGAGCCAACCTCCCTCTGCCTCCCTCTTATTGAAGCATGTGCGACCGCATTTCGGGGCCGTCAGATAATCCAGGATAATCTCCCCATTTCAAGATGCTTAATCACATTTGAGAATACTCTTTTTATTTTTTTTTTTG
>NW_006431956.1:15521301-15521841 GCF_000325575.1 Pteropus alecto | reverse complement strand
AGCGGAGTGTAGGAGGGGTGTCTGTGAGCTCAAACTAGCTTAGCAGGTCATTACCTTTGGTCACCAGATGAACCCAAATGAGCACATCAAGCTCGGGGTGAAGTCTATCTCTTTGGTGAGAACAGCGTTTTCAAACTTGACCCCAATAATCGTGAATTTATTAGCAGTTCTGACACTGAGAGAAAAGAACTGACATCCAAGAGCAGCAGTTCCTGTATAGTTTCAGATTTATCTCCAGACAAAACAATGCCTGCAAAGCTGCATCATATGAGATGCATGGTTCATGCTACTGTTTATTTTCTGCCCACCGAAGTCACCCTGAAGACGTGTAGAACCTTTGGATACGTGGCGAGGAGCCCACCATGATGACACCTTGGATCTGCAGCATATCTAGGCTGGCTTTGTATAGGGCTTTCCTTACGGGATCCAGGCTACTGCAGAATAATGCAGCATTCGCTTTGTTCCAGCTGGGCATGGCTAACGGAGTGTAGAAGCTGATTCCTTCGGTGAGGGAATCTGCCTCATCCTGGCATGTGGGCT
>NW_006431956.1:15509043-15521289 GCF_000325575.1 Pteropus alecto | reverse complement strand
CACGCGGCATATCAAATGCCCTACGGCCCTCCTGCTCTCACTGAGGTTCTCCTTATGCTCGGGTTTGACCTCACCAATGAAATGGAAGACCATCTGGTGATCCAAATCTCCTCCACCTCAGCAGGTGTGCCTTCTTACAGACTTTCCTTCAAGATCCATTTTACTAAGTATGGACATGTCAAAAGTGCCACCTCCTAGGTTAAGGACAAAACATTTCTTTTGACACCAACTTTCCTGCCTATCCTGTAAACAGCTGCAGCAGTAGCTGGCTCAGTGATGTGGAACACACGGAAACCAGGATGGTTCTAGGAATCATTCAAGAGAGCTGGTGCTGCAATGACTGTTTTGTTACAGGCTTTTGTAAGTCTCTTTGTCCTTACGAGAACCATAAAAGTTAACTCCTCTGAAGATAAGGTTTTTATCACGCTTGGATTCTTGACTTATTATCCAATGTGAAAACTGCATTTTATAATCTGTATCATCTAACTGAATGTCTGGCTCTGTAAACTGAATGAGTGAGATTCAATACCCTTTGATTATTTGCATAATCGAGATCAACGGATCTGTACGCAATATCTCTTGAGAAGCCCTGTTAACCTGGCCAGTGGCAATATCTGTGCTGGAAGAGAGCCATGCACGGACAGATGGTGCCAAGGTCAATAAGAGTCAATCCCTTCAATGAGGTTGCTGAGCGAGATAAGTCTGGATTATTTGAGAAAGATTAGACACTCTCTCTGTGTTGTACTCAATGAGTAGAGAAATTTTATAGACATCTATTGACTCTAAGGCTTCGTTTTGATCCAGATTCTTTGATAAAGTCAGCCCTGACCTACTCAATGTGGGCTAGTTTGGGTTTTGCTGAACTCAAGAAGTTGTAGGTGGGGTTCTTGGGAAGCAGACTGAGGCTGAAAGTATAGGATGTCCCATGAGGAGTGCCCTTGGGATCAATGCCTGATGGGGGCAGAGGAGGAAACAGGCCTGAGCAGCAGGAGAAGTATCCACAACAGAGGTCTCCCCACAGCTGCAGGCCCCCCCTGGTGCGCTGTGGAACAAGAATGGCCCTTCACTCAAGTCCCTAGACGCAGGCTGGCGCGAGAGGGGCACGGCCTCAGGTGAGAGGAATTTCTGCCACTGAGGCCATCTTTTGAGGGACTGAGAACCAAAGGCTCTCTACCAACAATGCCTGGCACAGCAGCTGGGACAAAGGGTCCTTCATTGAAGGAGGATCTGAGCATGGGTCTCAGAATCCACAACTCTGTTTTCTGGACCTTTCAAGTCTGAGTCATCAAGTCTGAATGTTGTGTGTGTTCCTACCTCACTCACCCAGGTGGGGCTTAAACTTTTGGGGGCCATAACTTTTGGGGGCTTAAACTTTTGTGGGGCTTAAACTTTTGGGGGCCATATTACCCTTCAAGAATATATTATAAGCTATGTATACTCTTCTCCAGAAAAATGCAAATATGCAAAGAGCACACAATTCTAATGGGCCCATGGACCCCATAACTCTCATGAACCTTAGGTTAAGAAGTCCCAGGAAAATGATCTAACAGGGAACATTTAATGGACAACTGAAAAAGAAAAATCAAAAAAGCAGTTTCTCCTCTCTAGTTCCTCAGGGATCGGATCTACTGTTTTCTGCAACCCCCTCAGCATTACTGTCCACCTATTAAACACACATCTCACAAGCACGAAGACGGCGTCTGATAGAAGCCCTTAAACTTTGATCGTCAAGTGATAAAGCGGACCTCTCTCAATTCTGCCATCACTGACAAGCGAGCAGATGAAGGACTGGAATGGGTTCTGGTGGAACGGGCCAGAAACAGAGGCTGTGTGTGGTCCTACTCCTGAATCCTGAGCTACCTTTGTTCCACATTGCTCTCAGTCTTTCTCAGCAAGCAAAGTTGCACGTTGCCCAGCTCTCCAGAAGCTCTCCCTGCAGCCCCACTTCTTGCCTCAAGTGGCATGGAACCAACAGCTCCATGATATTTAACCCATGGAAAGTCTAATCCTAAAGGGACCTCAGGAAGGATCCTTATTCTTAGGAAGGGGCTTGGCGAGTAATGCGGCTGGGACACTAGGCCACCTAAATGCACGCCACGATGATGACTCATAGCCCAAAACCAGACACCACCTCTGCTCTGCGCCCTTAGTAGGCCCTCCTCTCCACTGATGGGGAAAATGACAATGCAGCTGAAACATCCCTGAGAGAGCAGACTCGAACTTACTATCTGAACTAGCAACGCCTTTTCCGTGGTACACTCTCCCATGCTTTCTGCAACCAACAGTTTATACGGTTTCAGAAAAGCAAATTAGAAAAACTTTCACCTATGAGGGTAACAGCTGAGTTAGAGCAGTACAGAATACTCTTTTCATGTTAACTGTGAGGATAACGAACTGTATTATGTCTTAAGCTGAGAAATTAAAAATATAAACACGCATTCTCCCTAGATTAGTGGTTCTCAACCAGGGATCATTTCACTCTACTGGGGACACTTGGCAATGTTTGGAGACTTTTTGGGTTGTCATCGACTGGGGGCTAGGGGCGCTGCCCACATCTAGTGGGTAGAGGCCAGGGACGCCGCTTTATCCTACGACGCACATAACAACACTACTCACCACAAAGAATGATGTAGCCCCAAACGTCTACAGTGCCAATGCTGAGAAACCTGCTCTAGACCACGTGAGGTGGACCTCAACTTCAGTTCGGAGGGCACATTTCTGCTGCTCTGCCTTCTGAGTGAAGTGAAAGTGAGCCTGGTGACGGTTAAAAGGTCACTGCCAGAGACTGCACTGCTTGTTTGAACTATATACTAGGAGCTCTTCCAAGTCTCAGATAAGTGGGAGGCACCCTGAGGCCGGTGTGGCGTGCTGGGGCCATAGGGAGGGGCCCGGCAGCAGGGTGCCAAAGGCTGCGGTGGGCAAAAGTGAGCAATGTCTGACGCTCCCTCTTGCAGCATCCTTAAATTTAGTGCCGAGAAACCTTAGGCATTCCTTAAGGTATTATCTACTGGGAAAAGGTAGTAGAATACAAATGTTCAACAACAGGGAAATGGATAAGTTCATTACGGTCCACTGGACCGTCCAGCACTGGGCTACATGATGTAAAAATAACAACTATGAAGACACTCCAGCTCCATGGTAAAGACTTTAAAAAACAATGGTAAGGAAACAAAGCAGAACACAAAATTATTTACATAGTGTATGACTGAATACAAGAGAGGAAGGGAAGAGGGAATGACGAAGGTGTCATGGGTACATCTGCGTTCCTTTTCAAGATTTCCTTTACTAGTAAACGTTGCAGTTTGAATACTTTAAAACTGCACATATATCCAAAACTCAAAAGTTGAGGACCCACCCACGAGATGCCTTCCTTGAAGGTTTCCCTTTGGCACGGTTCTGGAAGTCACAGGAATGAGGGCACTGAAGGGGGTGCGGTGCCCACGACCATGGCACAGCCTCTCCACTTCATAACCATCAACCTTTGGTCCGACTGGCCCATGTGGGTAATGATTACGTGTAGCACGCCCCCTGGCAGTCTTTACTTCTGAATGAGAAAACTGAACGTGGCTTTTAGACTTCTTTCTAAAATGCTTATTTGCAGCTGGAGTTGTTCTTCCATGGACATGAAAAAGGCTTTGGAAAAGGAAGGTGCGCAGACCAGAGACCAGAGTGATCTCAGAGACTCAAAGTCAGACTCTACTCATCATAAAGTTAATTCTTAGGTACATGCTACTCATTAAACAGAAAACTAAATGGTAACCTTGGGAACGAAGAGCTGCTGAATATATACCTAGAGGGGAGTGATAGTAAATGACTCACCGGGAGTTGTTATAATGGATATTACATGCTCGGGCCATTAGCACCACGATAATTGGTCGAAAGGCTTTCCCTTTTCCATCAAAGTAGTATTCAGACATTTCCTTAAGTTCTGTCGTAGATATGAATAGTTCCTGAAATGAAGTTTCTCTGTGTTAACATGGCATCATAATTGCACAGACAGTCAACAGGATTTCTTTTACAAATCTTGGATGTGATTTCAGGGCATTCATTTTAATTGAGAAACTCAACACTCAGGTGGAAAAGGTTCCAACATGGTAAAGTCACAAATCTGGGCCACAAGCAATGCCTGGCTTGGTCCCAAGGGGCATAGGTGCGAGAGTGGAAGAGGAGGAAAGCGCTAGGTGGCCCAAGGACACCGGGCCAATGACAGCTGGATAGAGGAAGGAGCAGGGGCTGGTTAGTAGCTTGGAAGACAGAGGGGAGAGGACAAAGATGGGAAGTGTAGGAGCTGGCAGCTGTCGGGAGGCTATGAAGTGGGAGGTCGCAGGGGGCGTTCTGGGTAGGGAGGCAAAGCTGCGTATCAGGGACGAGAATGAAAAATAGTGGCTGGGGAGAAGCAGCAGGGGTAAGTCTGGCTCAGCCTTCATTTAGCAAAAGACCCATCAAAGGTCCACAGAGGAAGTGTAAGATGCGGTTTGCCTGATTGCGAGGAGCTTTCCAATGAGCTAGGGAGACAAAATTGTTTTAAAAAAGAAAAAGCTAGTGAATAATACAGAGGTAACCTAAACAAATGCTATACATTTAGTACATTAAAAGTTCAAAGAAGGGAGAGAAAAGTGTTGGCTGGGAAAACCAAACATTTCACAGAGGAGGTAAGCTTTGACCTGGGCTTAGCAAATAAGTAGGGCTTTGATTTGTGAAGAGGGGAAAGAGGCTTCCAGGTGATGCGCATGTGTTTGTTTTATCTGCAGCTTGAAGACTTGCTGGAATGAATCAGGGCTTATCTCCGCAAGGCAGTAGAAGCTAAGAATGGACCCCAGAGGGCCCCAGAACACCAGACAGTGGCCTAGTCATTAACTCACTAAATTGTTGACTCAATGTCAAGCTGGTAATAAAAGCAGAGGTTACAAAGATGAACAAGATAGGCCCACCCCTACAAGGAGCTCAAAGTCTAGGTGGGGAGAAGTAATAATACAATAACGGCAATAAAACACAATGGTGTGACAAGGTGCTGTCCCTGAGGCTAGTGCAGCTTCCCTGGGATCACACAGGAGGCACCTTGGCTCAGGCTGAACTAGGGAGGAAGAGACCAAGGCTGAGGGCAACAGAAATGGGGGTGGTCTGACCTAAGGCAGTGGGAATGAACGCAGACTAGGGGGTGTGGAGGGGGAAAGAGAGAGATGAGTGGAGGCTCCTTCTGGGGTTCCTGGGTGGTACTGTCAAAGAATGGGAAATAGAGAAGAAAAGACAACTAGTAGGAGAAAGCAGAGATTCAGACACATTAAGTTTGAAATAGTCATGGACGCTCCACTGAGCAGTTAGATGTATGGGAATAGGAGCGACCATTCAATCTGGAATAGATATATTACTTGGTGGTTGTAAGTATGGAAATGGGTAAACTGGGGACATAAAGAGAGGAGGGACTGACAGAACCCCAGGCAATGGCAAAATTAAGGGGGTGGGTGCAGGGCATAGAGAGGAACCCAGGAAGCAGACTGAATGAAGGACGGCCCAAGAATCGGGAGAACCCGGACGTGCAGAAGCCAGGGGAAGAGTTTCACGCAGTGGGCGTGGTCGACAGTGCCCACTATTCTTAAAAGTCAAGGACGATAAAACCCATAAAATGTCTAATGGATTTACCAGAAGGAAGCTACCGGGACCCTGGGCAAAGGCCGTTTCAGAGAAGAGGCTGGAAAGGAAGGCACGGTGCCATGGCGGAGTCAATGTGAAGGGGCGAAACAGAGACAGAGCTGGAGCCTGCTGTGCCTGTGATGGAGGGGGAGGGGTGGGACATCCGGTCAAGGGACGGTCCTTTACTTAAAAGGGACAGGAAAGAGACATTGCAGAAAAAGGAGAACAGGCCGTCGCGGGAGCAGCTCCCAAGATGCTGGGATGGGGCTTAACTAGAGGAAAGGGACTATTCTGGAGAGGAAGACATTTACTTCATGGAGGCGGAGGGACGGGAGGCAGGTGGGCTTGCACATGGGCCCGGAGCAGGCGTCGAGGAAGTTCCACCTTCGTGGCCTCTACGTGATTTATCAAATAGGAAGTGGTGTTGCTATGAAAATGGCAGAGCTGCGCGGGGGCTCGAGGAGGAAAGTGGGGATCCTCAAACCGGGAAGGAAGCTGACGAGGGGCATTTGAGAACCCCCGTGAGGTTAGGAGCCAAGGCAACTTTTTGGGGGGAAAGCGTTTCATGAAGAAACCCTATCGGGGCAGTCTGGCACTGATATTCCGAATTAGATAAGACAGCAGCAGGAAGCACGGAAGGCTTCAGTGTTTCAGCAGTCATGTCGTAGGTGATGGGCGTGGAGAGGAAATGTTAGGTAACTCGCTGGACAGGGAGGGGCAGTTTTTCAACTCTGCAAGAACCTGTTTCTGGAAGGTAACATGTATTGAGTCCTCCATATTGCCCCACAGTTGTTGCTCAAGAGACCTCTGAAACTCGACGTTCGTGAATCAGGTTTGCAAAGGCACTGTACATATCTGAAACCCGCACTGTGTGTTCATAATTCTAAAAGCCCAACATTACTTCACGGCATCATCGAAACTACCTTACCTTTCTGATGTCCTCATACAAACCTTTCAAGTCTCTCCTACCAAGTTTAAAAGGATCGGTGTACTTCTCGCCGCTTCGTGTTTTACTACAACAGCACGTGGCGGATGTCGCGTGATAGAGCCTGGGACGAGCACAGAAGCCCACAGTGTAAGTTTGAGCACTGTTTATTAAGTGAGATGATTTCGTTAAGTAGAAATTATACACACATATGCATAAACAGAAATGTAGCAGAGTCGGATGATGGAAAATTTAAGCCCAGATACTTGCTGGAAATTAAGCATGAACCTAAAAAGGTCATTGTAATTTAGAAAAAGACACAGAATTCTGTTCTTGCTAAACAATAGTATTTAGTGTTATAAATAAACGTTGATTATTTTTATAACTAGGACCTTGAGAACCCATGAAATCAAAGAAAGACTAAGTCATGTTCACTGTGTTCTGAGTTGAGTTTAAATTTTACTATAGTCCATTTTTTGAAAAGGCAGAGATTACACAGAGCAGATATTGCAGCACTTATGTAAACAACATATTCAATTTGTTGCACTAGCTCACCACAGTTTAGAATAGAAATTTACTGGCAATATGGCTGATTTTAGTAGTTGCAATATGGATTATAAACTTACCGTGATATAGTATACATATTTGGAAAGGCAGCCGTTAAACTCTTCACAAGATTAAAATATGACATCTATAAAAGAATTAAGAAACTGGTAAAAAGTCATGAAAAACTTGTTTATGACACTAGATAAATAAAATCTTCCATAATTCATACTTTTAGTTGTATATTCATAGGTAGATTGCAAACTTTAGAAAAATGATAAAACATCTATAATCTATCTCTTCCTCCAAAGAGAGCTACAGTTTCCATAGTCATAGCTATCTTTCCAGATCTGAAAAGTAATTTTAAAACAATTTCCTTCCATTTAACTAAGATTGGTGGGAGAATAGTAAAGATTCGTGTTACTTACATTATTTTAAATTCTAACAATGGTATAAAACAAAGAATAATCAAGATTCCAAAAGCATCAGCCCAGATGGTAAAAAGGAAAAGGATTTCAGTGTTAAGGAGGAAATTTACATTTACACAAACACTACCTATTTTAAGGTATTATTTCTGAATATACTTCGAAATGGTACTTCTTGATAAGTAATGTTAAAGAACAAACAAGCTCAGCAGCACGTTTTGATAAATATTAACTTTAATCAGTGATCAAGAACAAAACTTCTAAAAGATTCAGAGGTGGTGATGACAAATATTAGCTCCCACAATTACTGAGCACTATTATGGGCCAGGAATTGTGACAGGAACTGTGGACCCAAAGACATAGACAGCCAATCCTGAAGAATTCAGGGACACAGACATTTCAAAGATTACTAATCTAATGTGGTAAGGGCTCTCATAGAGTATTTGAAGAAAGCATTTTGACAGAAAAGGATGAATTTACCACAGGAAAAATAAAACTAATCCACTCTATTAGTAATCAAGTCTTATAGTGTGCTTTTACACTATTTGACTCTTACAACTACTTGCTTTGTATACAGCTGGGGAATTTGAAGTTCAGAAAAGTCAAGTCTGAAAAACTGACACACAGATGCTCCTAGACTTACGGTGGGGTTATGTCCTGATAAACCCATCGTAAGTTATAAATATCGTAAGTCAAAAAGGTGTTAAATACACCTAAGTTACCAAACATCATAGCTTAGACTCGCCGGTTTCTACTGAATGCGTATGGCTATTACACCGTCATAAAATTGAAAAATCTTAAGTTGAAGCTTCCTAAGTCAGGGACCATCTCTACAGAGATTTATAATACTGTAGAGTCATGTGCTGCATTACATTTTGCTCAATGATGGACCCATAAGATTATAATGGAGCTGAAAAATTCCTATTACCTAGTGAGGTCGTGGCCTTCAAAACATCGTAGGGCAACGCATTACTCACGCGTTTGTGGTGATGCTGGTGTACACAAACGTGAGCTGCCAGTCATATAAAAGTATAGCACATATGATTGCAGTAGTAGGCCATACCTTCTAGGTTTGCGTAAGTGTACTCTGATCGAGTTTTGCAGGACAAAATTGCCTACTGATGCATTTCTCAGGACATATTCCTGTCGTTAAGTGGTGTATGTGTGTATATGGAAGGTGAGCAGAGTTTACCGCCCCAGAATATGCCTCTCTGGGATGTGGATTATTTTAAGATGGTTATTTTAAAGAAACAAAAGATTCAGGAAGAATCTCTGAACTTCCCCTAACTCTGTAAAAGAATTTAGACAGAGGACCTACTCCAGGAAGGCAACTATCATCATAGATAACTAGAGTTTAATATGAACTAGGTGTGATAGACAGGGAGGAACCTAGCAAATCCCTTTGATAAAAGTCCTCTGTGTTTCACTGTTAAAGAGAGCCCAGCAAACATTTGCTTATCCATTGCTGTATGAATTGCCTTCCTTTCTTTTGAAGTCTCAAACAACTACTCGCAAACTCCCCCACACCCGGCCTTTTTCTCATTAGGTCTTTGGGTCCCATATTCTTATAGAACTCCCATATGTACATATGTAATCAAACTTGGTTATTTTCTCCTATTAATGTTTTGTCATTTTAGTTGAATAGCCAGAAGAAGAGGAAAAATATCAAAAGAAAAAGTACTTACAGGACTGTGTACATTATGTGATCCCACTAGATATTCACTTACACTCATACACACAAATAGACAGAGGATAGGGTTTGGAAGCATATAAACCAGGCTATTAAAAATAGTTATTTGGAAGTAATTAGGATTGTGAGAGTTCTTTTAATTCCTTTTTTTGTTTATATTTTCTGATTTTTTTTTTTCTCTAGTGAACACATATTGCTTTATATATATTAAAAGGACAATTAAGTTTGACTTTGCCGGGCAGGCAGTAGCCAAGGAAGATGGTCTGAATTCTATTCTTCTCACTATACCATTACATATTCATTAAACCAATAACATTTATGAAGTCCCATGGAATTACAATATCCCAAGAAAACAAAGTTATAATCTTCTTTTGATTTTACCATTATATGACACTTAACCTACTTTTGTCAGTCTTCATTAATTCACATGAATTCAGTATTTTAATACTTATTCACTCTGAGACCTAACCCCTAACTTGGGGTGAGGAGTTAAAATTATACAGCTAATATAGAGTGCTGTTAACTACCAGGCAGCATCACAATTGTTAAAAGCATTCTTAAGTCTTTGGAATGGATCTTGTTCAAATTTGGTTGTGCTACCTTGTGGCATCTCTCTGATACTATCTACTGGAGAGATTCTGAGATTTGAGCATTTGTAAAGCTCTTAGCTCAGAGCTTAATACACTGTATATATCTAATATTGTATCTATTCAATCAAACTATTTCCTGCTTTAGGAGTACCTTAAGGCAGCGATCCCCAACCTTGTTGGCACCAGGGACCGGTGCTCCTATGAGAATCTAATGCCCGACAATCTCAAGTGGAGCTGAGGTGGTGATGGTAGTGCTGGGGAGCAGCTGCAAATACAGATGAAGCTTTGCTTGCTCTTGCACTGCTCACCTCCTGCCGTGCCCGGTTCCTAACAGGCCGCAGACAGGTACTGGTCTATGGGGCCCGGGGGTTGGGTATTGTGTTCCAAAGTGAAGTTAGAGACATTCAGAAGAGCATTACAGTAATCCCTCCTACTCTTATGTGTTGCAGCCATTCTTAAGTAAAGTAAGGTTACTTGAACACAATTACTGCAATACTGCGATAGTCTGATAACCAAGAGCTACTCAGTGACTAATGGGTGGGTAGCAAATATAGCATGAATACACTGCACAGAGGGATGATTCACATCCCAGATGGGCCAAAGGAGGATTGCATCAGATTTCATTACATTGCATTAAATTGCATGCTCAGAAGAGCATGCAATTTAAAACTTATGATAAATTGTTTATTTCTGGAATTTTCCATTTAATATTTTCGGACCACGGTTGACTGTGGATAACTGAAACTGGAAAGCAAAACCGTGGATAAGAGGGGATTACTGTAAAGTATTTAAAGGGAGTTGCGAAACTAGAGCTGTCACTTGGTGTGCCAATACCGGCAGTAGCAAAAATGAATTGTCCAATTCTGGTTTTGTTCCCTACCCTTTCATCACATATTCTCTGCCTTCCATGAATTTACTTTTTTAAAAAGAAAATGCTGAGTAAGAATCAAAGACACATTGATAAGTGATTAGGCCTGATCAAATGAGCACTGATTTTTCTGTCCTACTACAAGACTTGTTAATACTACCAATGGAGAAGTCGAGAGAATGTACAGGAATCAGAGCTGTGTCAGAAAGCCATAGGTAGCTTTATTACTGTTGCTCTTTGTCTGCAAAGATTATCAGACCCCAAAAGACTTGAACTTACTAAAACACACAAGCCTGAGGCAGACACCAAAAGGCTAATTAACTTGCAGTGAATAATACCACGGACGGACACGCAAATCAGAAATGTATGGCACTGGCATTTTCAGTGCGGTCCCTCTTTGTGGTCGTTAAGGCATATCCTCTCAGGACAGCACCCTTTCCGTAGCTGAGAAAGTTGCTTGGGGGCATGGAATCAAAAAAAGGAGCATCAAAGAAAAGAAGTATCCAGGGCCATCATTTCCCCAAATGATGTCCTCATCTGGTACTAGAAATATTTGCAGTCTGGCTAGGATAGTACTAAAATGGATCCCAGTAAAACCCTGAGGCTCTCTTTTCCCATATTCTCTCTTTTCTGCTTAGTGAAACTTTAGTCAGTCTACTAGCTCAGCTGCTATTCTCGCTCCAAATGTCCATTTTGGATAAGTTATGGTATGTAGCCACTTTGCTACAAAGTAGATATTTATAAATACTACATATCTCATATGGGTAAATGGTGTTTGATGAGTATATGGGAATATGAAGTGAACCAAATCTGATGAAAACAGGAGGCCTAAATTCAAATAAACTTATTTTGAAAATGAGCTTTGTAGATGAGAATTGAACACAATTAGTATATGACTGGAGAGTCTCTTAAAAGGCCAGCAAGTCCATAGATTTTGTATAGTTAGCTAAACAGTATGGCACGGTGAGAATTACTCGCTACAAAGTGCAGAAAGGACTCACAGAACCATAGAAACACGTCAATTTACCCGGGTAAACTGACAGAAAAGGGAGAAAAATGAGATTGGGTGCAAAGGCAGCAGAGGAGAGCGTCAAGAAGCCATGGTTAGTTACTACTAAGATTCTGGCTATACTTCAAGAAGTCATAGATCAAATTATAGCTGATTTCAAGGTTTCTCTACTTGACATCCTCAAGCCTCTTCTCCTTCCAGTGCCCTTCCGCCCCGCCCAGGTATGCTCTGCCCCCCAAGCAACTACTGGACTGAAATCAAATCCACCCTACATCCTCCACGAGGCCTTTTCCGTCTATTCCGAGGCCACCGGGGAGGTCACCTGGCTCCTCCGAATCGCTGAGCACCTTTGGCTCTAAAATCCCAGTTAAGACCTGTCTTCCAGAAGCCCCGGCCGTAAATCCAAAGGCAATAGCTGCAAACAGTCTCCGGTCTTGACTTTATCCGTACCCCAAGAAACAATCTGACCACTACTCCTGTGCTTCCCCGGGTCCCCAGCAGCCCTTAGCAGTCCCTAGCCGGGCACCCCTACTTCAGGCAGACGCCCGGAGCCCGCCCCCGGCGT